>NC_064417.1:21548697-21848697 GCF_023375975.1 Astyanax mexicanus | reverse complement strand
AACTAACCGACCAGCTAAATGGCTATCTGTCCACCAACCTACTGTCTGCCTGATCAACTAACTAACTGATTAAACTTCCTGGTTAACTAGCCTCCTAATTGACTAGCTACCTACACAACAGGCAGATTGAATAACTAATTGGTTGACTGACTATCTAACTAATTGATTCCATGAATCAATGACAAATGCTCTAATTGGCTGACTAATTGTCTAAGTGACTGATTCACTACCCAACTAATCATCAAACTAACTGTTCTCCCGTTGTCAAGCCAATTATATTCTATTTTATTGTGTTCTTATTTTTATTTTATCTATATTTATCTATTTTAACAATTGCTCCTGTGTGTAAACTGGACCGTGAGATCACAATTTCGTTCCACCTCATGTACCACATGTGATGTGAATGACAATAAAATCTCCTCGAATCCTTGAAGTAGAGGACTAAGTAAATAAAACTGTAATTCTTGAAAAAAGAGTGCTGGATATTAATCTACATAGATTTCTTCTGAAAACTCTTTATTTGGGTGAGTAAAGTGCTTCTGTTTATTTACCGTAAGCATAGAATTAGAGTATTTTGTCCAAGGGCTGCAGTTAGCAAGCTCTTAGCCAGCCGTGGTTAGCAGTGCTAAATGCTGCCCGATAGCAGTAGACTGATGAACCCTGAGGTTTCCAGTAACCCAGGGCACTATTAGCTATCGGTTTGTCCCATGTAGCTTGTTTTAGCACGGTAAACACGCAGACTACAGTCTGATATACTCACAAAAGAGCTAGTGCTGCAATTAGCAGCTAATGCTAATGCTGTTGCACCCAGCCTTATAACACTGCCTTATAACACTGTTCTTCATCCTCCTTACAACCTGACCGGTAGAATTTATACATAAGATGCAACAGATTATACATAAGGCGCACTAATGATTTTTGGGAAAATTAAAGGATTTTAAGTGCCTTATAATCCAAAAAATACAGCACTTTTTTCTATATAATCCACCCCTAGTGGGAAGAGCTGATGATGCCTATGCTAACCCTCTACACCACCCCACTATGCTACCCCAATCACTACAGAGTTTGGGGCCAGTGTGTGAAAATGTATTCCCACAGTTTCTACAATGCTTCCATTAACTGTAATTCCAAAAAAAAAACAAGGAAGCAAACTTGCTGTGGAATCATATATGTGGAACATATATGTGTTGATTGGCTACATTTGGGCTGAGGGTAAAATCATGGAAAAATGTGATTTTTCACACGGACTACGGCTTAAATCGAGTCCACAGCTTAATCAGCAATGGCGGGGCTTATTTCCAAATGGGTTCTGAAGGCTGGCGTGATGATTGTGTTGTGGAATATGTGGAATATGTGGCAGTTTCTTCCTCCCCTCTTTCTGCTGGTCTCCGCCCCCCACCCCCCAACACACCCACCGCTTCCCCGCCTCTTTCTGACACCAAATGGGAAAAGAGGGGGTGAAAAAAAAGCCCCGAACAGAACAGTGATATCCATGGTAAACCGAATAAATTTAATCTTAGCTGAGCTCCGCTGCTTTTGGAAGATAACCAAATAGACTGCCTCTCTCTCTCTCTCTCTCTCTCTCTCTCTTTCTCTCTCTCATTCTCCCTCTTTAACGAAGCACCCCCGCCCCTCCACCACCTCCCACCCTCCTAAAGCTTCCCATAGAGGAGCGTAATAAGCGGCGAGCGAGTGCCACCATTATTACAGTGTCGCAGCCGCCACAACAGTGGGGCTGATTTCTGATTTAAGCGGCAATTATTAATTTGAAGCACTGGCTAATTAAAAGTACAGCTAAGCGTTTAGCCTCTTGTTACAATTATTTTGCTGGATTGTAATTATGTGGACCTGCTTATCGTCCCCATTAAGGCAGTGACAGCGGAGGTGGAGATCCGCACTCGTTTAGTTCTTGATTTGGAGGCTGTGGGACTGGATTGATTGCAGGGAGAGATAGAGAGGCCGCTGGTGGGGAGGATGCCAGGGGTAGAAGATGCGGGACTGGGGTGACAGCAGTGCCTGAGGGGAAAATCCCAGCATCGCAGAGGAGAGCTCCTTCTTTCTTCTTACTGTTTTATTTCTTTCTTCAGTTCTCTTTGTGTGAGAACTCACACTGTTTCATGTCTCTGTTCCCTCCAGAGATGTAAATGTTGGATTTCAGAAGTCAGCGAAAAACGTGGAGAAATATTTGATTTGAACAGAATTGATAAAATCAGGACAATAGAAACATGTCAGGGACAATAAGCAGAGCCACCAACTATATTATATATCATATAACTGTACCAAAACATATTTTCATATTGTATGTTCATTTTTACAGTTTACAAAATCAGCATTTCCTCTACAAACAGGAATATTAAGAATCATCAAGAAATCGCAACCTCCAAAGAGGACTTTTCATTTGAAATGAGGAACACAGGAAGTGTGACAAGAGGAATAAAGATCTTCATTCGCAGTGTAATGTAAAGCATGTAGGGTCTTCATGACTCTGAGTACTGTTCAGTTATACCCCAAAATGGACCACACAGTATTTTGACTGTACTACTATGAAAATAAGGCCATATCAAGAGCCCACAAGGCACCAGCACAGAGAATGGCAGCCAGTTTTCTGGTAAACAAATAAATGCTAAATGCTAATGTTGCTATCCTAGCCCTGTACAGCTTGTATATTTCAGCTGTAAAACAGACTTGATACTTATATAATTTAGAGAAAACATACCCTATGCTGGTTAAGAGCTAGTAAATGAGCTAGACCACCAGTGTATAACAGAGTAGCTGGTTTAGAGCTGATTATTATTATTATTATTATTTTAGCAGGATGATGTACAACACTTTTTTTCATTTAATGTATGCAAGTAAAATGTAAAAATGAACTTGACTCTGGAGTGAGTGAAGGACTCCAAACACAACCAGAAAAATTCCTAGAGGAAACACTGGAGCTGGCAAATTTGCAGGAGAAGGAAAAATCTTACTTAAAAAAAAGTCAATCTAAACTGATTATATTCCGAATAATTTTGGAACATTTCTATTTGTGTGTTTATCAAACATTTTTTTTAAACGCTGTAAATAACCCCTGCTAAAATCGAATGGCAAAAATCTCTCAAGGTATGAAATCTCTCTCTGAATAAAAATGGAAATGAAAAACGGAAAAAATTCCAGCCTTCCAACATACTTAGCATGCTTCCCCACAAGGTGAAACCGCAGGTAGCATAACTGGCCACATTAGCCTGGGTTTCATCTTCAGTAGGGAGAGGGAAGCTCAGGGAGAGTCTTGTCAGAGGGCAGAGCGACTTTCGCAGATTAATGAGTGCCGCTGGCGGTAATTGCTAGGTGCCAGGTTATCACCCCAACCACTGACAACACTTTCCCCTACCGGGATTCCCTCCATCTCCTCAAGGAGGCCATTGTTTGAGCTCTTCCTGCTCGCTGGGTAGAGGAAACTCTGCGGCATGGCCAAGACAATGACTAGGGGTGGGACAAAATATCGGTATTGCGATATATTGTGTCATTTTTGTCTGTGATACATTATCGATACGTAATAAATGTGTAAATAAATGTGACATACTAAAATCACAGTTTCATTACTCCATATGGTGGCGCTAATCAAATGATTAGGGTAAACCTGCGGTTATTAAATTCTGTGAAAAACTGACACCAATATTTCCATCATAATTCCTGATATTCGTTTTGCTTATTTAGGATTTTATCCTCCTCAGTAACACAGATGCCATGTAATATGGTAGAGAATTGTATATGTATTGTAATATATATGACAATATATGACAATGCCTTCGCAACTTTGAAAATGGAATGTCCATCCATCTGCACCCACTATTAATCAGACCAAAGGGTGAGCGATATGGCCCTAAAATAACATCACAATATTTCATGGTATTTTCACTATAACGATACTCTTGGAGATATGACAAAACACTGAATAAAAAATTTAATAGAATTAAAAATACACTACTGCAACAAAATGAAAATTAAATTTGATTATTGCATACGATATGATATGGCACACCCCTAATTGAGATATAAAAAAAATACAAGAATTTTATCAGATGTGTAACAGGAGTTAAAAATATCCAGAATGTCACAATACTAATAATGCATTCTAAATATCTCCATATATTCAGGGTTCTTTTGCAAAAAAGAGCAAAAAATATATATTTCAGGGTATGATATCATTCACGATATTTAAAAATATTGGCAAAATTATTAAGTATGATACTATATGTAAAACCCTTAATCAGACCACACTCCAACTCAATTGATAATTCACCTTAAATTCAGTGTTTTTCCATTATTTAAAATGTTCTGCACTGTAGATTTATACTAAAGTCATCCAAACTATAAATAAAAAAAAACCAAATGGAATTATTTACTAAAAAAAAGGTGTTAAGTAAACCTGAATATGTTTTATATTTTAGATTCTTAAAATTAGCACATCTTGCCTAGATGAAAGTTTTGCATGTCTTGGCTGGATTTTCTCAGTCAGCTTTATGAGGTAGAATCACCTGGAATTCAGGTTTTAAGTTAACAGCTGTGCTGAACTTTAAGTCAAGAGTTAATGACTTGAACTTGTTAACCTCTTAATGTGTTTGAGAGCATCAGTTGTAAAGTTGTGAAGAGGTAGAGTTGGTATACAGTGAATGACACAAACTACTCAACTAAGTACTTTAAGGAATGAAGGTCAGTCAATGCAAAACATTTCAAGAACTTAAAAGAAAGTATCCTCAAGTGCAGTTGCAAAGACACTAATGAAACTGGCACTCATTAGGACAGCCACTTCATGAGAAACACTTCACCATCGATAAACATACTTTAATCCTATTGACTTTTGACATTTTAGTGTACAGGATATAATATTTCTATACAAATTTAAAGGTTTTAGCTGGAATGTTCAATCATTTTACATACATATAAAACTGCAATAGAAAGTCAAGAATTCCCAGTATAGTGAAAAACGAACGCACCGCAGTGAATTTAAATGCACTGCTGATGAATTTCACATTCTGAAAAAGTCTTAACATATTTTTCCTTTCTCTAAATGACTCGTCTCTCGCTCCTCTCCTCCTTCGTCTCTCGTCTCTCTCCTCCATCGGCTCTTTCAACTAACAATGCGAGCGGCCGGTGATTAACTGTGCGGGCCAATTAGAGAGTGCGTCTGGAGCCTGCGCTATATCTGAAATGTCAGCCCATGAATATTGCAAGAGGAGCTCAGGCACATTTCCAGATTTTGACCCAATTTAGCAAACAGACCTCCCCGTGCAGCAGCACATCATCTGACTGTCCACAAACCGCCACAAACGCTCCGTCTGCCGCCGCGGGGATTACACCGGGGACAAACGCCGCTCTAATCGCCCACCTCCACCACCTCGTGTTTCAGCCCGACGGACACGGCTACCTCCCGTTCTCCATGTCACCCAGTCTTCAGAAAACTGACCCCACGCAGTTCTGCTCAGAGACATCAAACCCGCCGCCCGGCACTCCGCTCATAATCAGCAGCCCAGATTACGGCAGCTGCGCGTCCATTACGCCTTAATGTGCGGCGACTTCAAATTAACGTCTTTTTCATGTTCCATATTTCACATTCATATTGAGAGGAGTTTAGCCTAATTATGATGTAATTGCAGATCCGCGGCTGAAGTTAAAAGAAACACGAGTGCGTCTGAGAGAGGGAATGTAATCTCCTCTAACTCTGAGTTTATCTGCTTTAGAATACGGAGGATCATTAGCATATGCAGCAGCAGATTTCTGATGATGTTCATGAATGATTTAGGTTATGTGGGGGAAAAGTCTAGCATTAAAGATATGAATCGATAAATCAAACTTTACTACATACTTCAAAAAAATAATAAGCAATTACAGTTTATGTTCTAAGAAAAATAACAACATAGCTTTATTTCATATTTGTTGTATGTTTGTTATTATGTCTAATTTAACAGTTTTGCTGAATAACAAATCCAGTGTTTCATTGTTTGTCCATTCAAAAGCTATCTAGCATTTTTGGATAAAACACAGACATACAAAAGCAAATGTGATGTATGTATATACAATATGCTCTCTTTGTTTCATTATAAAGAGCATACTTAGTCCTGTTAAACTGGATGAATTATATCAGATTTTAAACAAAAGTCACTGTACAGCTATAATTTAGATTACAACATATAAAGAGCTGGAGATTTATAGATTAATGTGGTAGCCAAGAAATGGCAAGCCACTTTCATTCTGTGTACTTTAGAATAAAGATAATAAAGAAAATGAAATCGGTAAGTAAGAACTTAGGTTTAAAATGGAATTCAAAAAATACAAATAAAATCCAAACATATTAATCTAATATTCAGGTTTAAGTGAGTGAAAGAGAGATTTTAGTTGTGAAAATGAAATGCAGTTTTAAGAACGTAAGTTGGCAGTATTGTCACAATAATGCAAAAATCTTTTTTACATAATTTGAATCTGGCAGGTGTTCTTTAAATTGTGTCAAAATGTCATGATGAATGGACTAAAAGACATGACCAAACTTGGAACCAGCGCTTTTTACATTGACTTCCATAGAAATATGTCTATGGAGCGCTTTCGTTTATTAACAGTAATTTTCCAGTTTTGGGAAAATTAAATTTTATTTTTGGTGCACCTTATAGTGCGTAAAATACAGTAATAGTGCATGCTTAGACCTTGATGCAAATAGTACACACTAGGGGTGTCACGATTTTGATATTTCATCGAAATCGATCACAATTATGCCATGGTCTCGAGCATCGAAGTCAAAAAGAGGATCGATGATCCCTCCCGCACATGCCGCAGCACGCTACGCAAATGCCTCAGCACACTGTAGCCGACGCCGCGGACATTGTGACTGGCACTAGATGGCATTACAAATATATCTTAATTAAATGATTTAAATTTGACCATTAGTGCCTAATGTGGTGTATTACAGATCACTTGTATCACTTTGCATCACTTATATCAAGCCCACCTTTTGAAATAAGATATTGTAAATAAAAATGAATGACCATAGACTAATCTAAAACTGGCATAGGCCTCTCTGCTGTAAAAAAAAAAGAAAAAAGAAAATCGAGAATTGAATCGAATCGTGACCCTAAAATGGGAACTTAAATCGAATCGAGGATTTAGAGAATCGTGACACCCCTAGTACACACTGCTACATACATCTGCATGCATATAGCTTGTGCCTTTAAATAAACCAACTAATCTACAGCTAAATATTAAACAGTATTTAGACAGTACTTTTTAAAATCTAAAATATCTGTGAGTCAAAATATTGTATGCCGCATGACACCCCATAACTATTGGGTGAAAATGTCCTTAAATATTGTGAACAACCACCTAATGCAGTTTTGTATATAGAAAAGAGAAGATAGAATTGGAATTGGAGTGTATAAAAAAAAGCCAATTTGTTCAGTTAAATGTATTTTTCTTGGGACTGTCTTAATATAAATCCATATTATTAGATGTTTAGATGTTTTATTCTCAATGAAATTAAATGTATTAGCTCTTAAATCAACAAAACACACATATATAGTGTCTCTGCTACAGTCTAGCAAACAAATACAGCTACAGACGAGCGTCAGAGTGCAGATCTGTCTGAGACCAGCTCAGAGCTTTTTAATCTCTGACCACTAATTACACACAAAGATAGATCTGAGCTGTGGTGGAGGAGAGCCTGACGGAGAGAGAGAGAGAGGGAGAGAGAGAGAGAGAGAGGGAATTGATGATGTGGAAGGATGGGGAGGTTGGCAGGTCTGTTACTATCTGCATGTGTGACATCTTCATTGCAGTCTGTCTGATAACCTCAATACACTCGATACACCAGCATCCAGCACCTCCAACAAATCAGGCTTCAGGAATCCTTCGAGTAAGCGTTTCTTCCCCCCCCACCACCCCACCTCCCCCCACTCTGCACTGCACAGCTATGCTAATAGAGCACGGAATCTATTCTTCTCACTTATCTCATCAGTGCAATCAAAATACAGACTGATCTCTTCACCAGAGGCCAGATTAACACCACACTCTACTGTGAAGCTTAACGGCTCCACATATAAAAAACAGGTGGCAACCAACATTAATAAATGTTATTATATGGTAAAATGTAGGTTACGACATTGGGTAACCAAAACTCCAATGTCAGCTTCACATAGAATAATGTCAACAGCTGATGTTGAGATTATGTGAGTTTTAAGTTGGGATGTTAAGTAACCACAGTCCAGTTTCTCCTGAATGTTCCATTCCAGCATCATATTAATGTAAAATAGCAACATCTGCTAAATGTTATAATGTTAATGTGAAAGCTAATGTTGGTAGATCTTGTCAACATGTGACAAGAAACAAAAAAATCAATGTCTGTCTAATACTGGAACCAGATGTCAACCTAATCTGTGGCTTTCATCTTCAACTAAAATTCAACATCTGTCTGATGTTTGAGTTTATTTTCAACCTAGGTTATGTTTTAATGAATCTGCAACTTTCCAATCAAATTTCAATGTCTCTCTTATTTTGGAGGATGTCAACCCAGTGTTAACATCAAAATATCAACATCTGCAACTTTGATTTTTTTTTTACCAAAATTCAACGTCTGTCTAACTTTGGAGCTTACAGTCAACTCAATGTTGATTTTAATTGATATGCTACTTTGATTTTCAACCAAAATTCAACGTCTGCCTAACTTTGGACATCTGTCTAACTTTGAAGCTTTTTGTCAACCTAACTTTGATTTCCTACCAAAATTTTATATCTATCTAACTTTGGAGCTTAAAGTCAAAGTTAAATCAATGTTGATTTAATTGATATGCTACTTTATTTTTTAACCAAAATTCAATGTCTGTCCAACTTTGGAGCTTCCAGTCAACTTAATGTTGATTTAATACATGTGCTACTTAGATTTCCAAACAAAATTCAACATCTATCTAACTTTTGAGCTTACAGTCAACTCAATGTTGTTCTTAAGGGACCTGCAACTTCGCTTGCTAAACAAAATTCAACATCTGTTTAACTTTTGACTTTGATGTCAACTCAACGTCTGTCGAATGTTTAAGCTTGTTGAAACTCTCTTTGAATTTTAACTTTATATTTGTTAGTTGTACACTAGGTTGACCAAATTTGTAATAATTTGTGCTGTTCGTTGTTTATTTAGATATTTCCTTGTTTTCTTTTTTTATATTGTATAAGTTTTACATTCAAAAAGCAAACTAAATAAAATATACAAAAAAAAAGCTCGTGGAAACAATGTTGGTTTTAGTGGATCTGTAATGCAGATTTCCAAACAAAACCAAAAATTCTGAATAACGTTAGGTTGTGACATCTAAATAAAATTTATGATCTGTCTGATCTTAGGATTCAGACGTCTTTCTGACATCAAACTGACGTCCGATGTCTGCTGGGTTTTTGCGAAACGTTAAAGAGAATATTTAATATTGATTCTCATTTCCTTAATTTTTTTTAGTTCCTTTGAACTGGTTTCAGGTCTGATTTATCAGTTTTCCGCGTCGACAGCGAGGTTTAGTGCGCTTTTCGACGACTCCCGAACCTCCGACCAGCAAGTCGTCCTTGTTCTGTAGCCCACCCAAAAAAAAAAAAGCTTTTAACTGCCCAACAGTTTCAAAGTAACTCAGCTTGAACAGAATTCTGGGTAATTATAACTGGCTTGTCTTTAATCACACACTGTTCAAATTTGCACGGCGGTGAAATTGTCCCTGATAAGAGTGCGAAACGCACTGGCTGTGCAGGAGACGTAATTACTTTTTTTTTCCTTTCTTTTTTGGGGGGATTTTCAGCGTAAGCCCCTGCAGTTCCAGCAGATTAGAGTGACTGTCAAAGTAAACGTGCTTAATAAAGGCAATTCTTCAGCCGGCACTCGCCGTATTATCAGCGCACGTGTGTGCTGTCAAATAAATGGTCAAGGAGCGTAAATGCTTATTGTATGGTCCGAATCCCACTGTTCATTAAAGGCGAGAGCAGTGACCCGTGCTCAGGCTGTGTAGTTCACCTAATTACATATGTTAAACTGACGGGCCTGTAAGTGATATGTGACAGTGAACAGCAGCTGCTTCCTCCTCTTCTGCTCCTTCTTTGTTTAATCTGTCGGTTGATATAAGCTGGCCGTACATCACTGCAATCACAGCAATCACGTTTCATTCACCGCTGTAATCAAATATCTCTTAATACTGTAGAAGATTTAAATCATAGCTTTAAATATACACCTTTTTTAAGGGCTGTTAAAATGTCCACTATAAAACAAACACTAATCAGCCATAACATTAACACCATCGCCTTGTTTCCACACTCATTGTCCATTTTATTATAGTTGTATTTCCCATATAGGAGCACTTTGTATGGTAATTATTATTATTATTATTATTATTATTATTATTATTATTATTATTATTAATAATAATAAAAATTATTAGTTTAGATTCTCTGCCCAAGCCTGAGCCCAATTTTTAAGAAAATGGTGACATAGGCGTCTGCTTTCTAAAGGTCTCATTCCATCATTTTTTAAATTATTTTAAAACATCTAGTTGTGGTCTCTAGTATGAATAAACGCCATGTAAGCCATTTTTTTTCTGGTGTTTCTATTTAGCTCTGCTTTAGTTCACTGAATTACTGGTCTCTGAAGAAAGGATTTGGCTCTTGCTCATGAATATTCATATGCAATATGCAAATATATCGCCTCTGATTGGCTAACAGCACTGTAGCACAGAACGCCTAGCTGCCTCCCCCCGCATTCAATTTTACAGCTTTAACACTCAAAGGACAAAATGTTTTCAGAGTTTGCGGCGGCGTGATTCTCTGCCTGTGGGCGGTCCTGAGCCAAAGTGGGCGAGGAAGGGCATAAAGTCACTGGTTGACGTAGACACCTAACATCTCTCTGATCAACTCGTATTTCTGAGGCTTTCATGTTCAGCATCCACATACAACTCAGAGAGACCTATAGTATTTCATTTTGAACAAGAAAAAAATGCATTTTAGCGGACGGAGACCTTAAATGCTATTTTTATTTTTATTTTATATAAAGCTATGGCATGATAATCACAAATATAGCAAAGTAACAAATTAAACTCTGTGTTTCCATAAAAAGTTGCACAAGTTAGAATGCTATAATCATGCAGCTCTGGCCTGAGCAGTGCACACATGTGAGCTCCTCCACTTGCAGTGCTGTGTGTAACCATTCTTAATAAATATTTTTTTTCGTAAATATTAGATTATTTATTTCTTAAATATTAAACATTATTATTATACTATGCTTCTTCAGTGTTGCAATATTAATTAACATCCTTCTGAATAGATTTCACTCATTTAAACAGCCCAAAAGAGTTTTTAAAGAGTTCAGTTTTAATGCTCTACTTACTAAAAAAAATATTGGGTTTATATCGAGCTCTAGCCGGGTCGAGCTGGATTTTTTTGGGCCCGATCTAAGCTCTAGTCAGGTCCCCACAAGTACTATTGGACACAGCAGTACTGCTGGAGGTTTTAAACACTGTGTTCACTCGTTGTCAACTCTATAAGACACTCTTAGCTAGCTTCTCTACCTTGTACATAAAGTAAAGTCAGAGACAGAAGCTCTGAATCTGTAATTGGCTTGGCCTCAATCACAATTACAACAACAATTTGTACATTTTGCCAACACAGATTCATTATTTCGACCTACTTTCAACAAGAAACTTAATAATGCTAGTTGAGGTGATCAGTTTTCTACAATGGTTGGACAATGAAACTGAAACATGGCTAAATTGAAGCAGCCTGGTGGCCAATCTTCATTAATTGCACATTGCACCAATAAGAGCAGAATGTGAAGGATCAATTAGCAGGGTAAGCGCACAGTTTTGCTCGAAATAGGGCAATGCACACAACATTATGGGTGACATACCAGAGTTCAAAAGAGGACAAATTGTTGGTGCACGTCTTGCTGGAGCATCTGTGAGCAAGACAGCAAGTCTTTGTGATATATCAAGAGCCACGGTATCCAGGGGAATGTCGGGCATACCACCAAGAAGGTCCAACCACATCCAACAGGATTAACTGTGGATGCTGTATGAGGAAGCTGTCTGAAATGGATGTTCGGGTGTTAACCCGTATAGTATCCAAAAAACATAAAACCACGGCTGCCCAAATCACAGCAGAATTCCATGAGCATCTCAACTCTCCTGTTTCCACCAGAACTGTCCGACAGGACAATTAATTATTGTGGTCTAAAACAAGGTTTTTCAGTTTCATTGCAATTATATTTTTGGTTCAGCTGGCTTCCCATTCTCTTAATCACATTAAAGAGAACAATTTTAAGTTTAGTGTTGTTTTTTATAGTGAGGGTGAAAGGAGAATAATAATAAAGGATGCAGAGAAACAAATACAGGACTACAGTTATACAAACTATCCTACAAATTGCTCCTATAAGCTCAGTGGAGCTGAAAAGAATGGATGATGTGTGCAGAAACTAGAAGTTCATCATAATATCCAGATTAATCTGTGTAAAAAAAAAGCATCAGCACAGTCAAATCTGTGCAAAAATCGCAAAAAAAAAGACATATGATCTATACTGTATAATTGTGATCACATGTCTAATACAGACTTCTTTCTGACATCAGCTCCTGTACTCCGAGCTGTTCTTGTGTCGCTGGTGTTGCGTTCACCCCCATTACCCTTCTGCGGACAGTGGAGCACACAGATGTAAATAAACACCGCTGACCGAGCACCAAAAACAAGCGCGGCTTTGGTCACGTCTAGACAAGCGCGATGACCTCATAAACCACACACTCCTCCACACACGTCTGCACAGGACCCACGCCACATTTCATACACACACTGAGGCAGGCTCACGCCGCCACTCAGAGACAAATCGCTTCATAACACCTACAATACATCGCTTCACTCTAGGCAATCAGTCAGTATAAAAAAAGACGACAAATAACTGAATAAATATTAGGGGAGTGAGTTGGTGTTGGCGCTGCTGCTTTAAAAAAAAATGCTAATGCTAAATTATTTATGTTGCTTAATTTGTGTGACTAGATTGTAAAAAAAATAATAATAACTTAAACCTGGTGTTTAAACCTGTCTCCCTGCCGGCTCTCTCCCACACTCCCTGCCTGCCATGTATACGGCAGCACTCTGATACATGTAAAACACATAGCTGGGGTGGGCCGAACACCAAAAGTGCTTTTTTTTTTATTTGCCATATTGGGCAGTATATTCAGTTGCCAAATATTCAGTGCATGCCGAGATAATTAAATTTTATAATGAATTTTTTTTTGTCATACTTTTTTCAGATTAGAAAGCAATCTTTATATATTTATATAATATAAAGACAAAGATAACCTGTGTGTTAATATAACAAATATTTTTTAAATTATTATTTCATTTATTAAGGGAAAAAAAAGCCCCCAAACCTGGAACCGTGAGTTAAATTCCAGCAGCCACAACCAGGCCTGATTACTGCTAGACCAAAATAAAGAGAAAACTAAATAAATTACATCTATCAGTCTGGAAAAGATTAAGGTTTGGTGACTCCAGAGAACCACAGTAAACAATATTATTCAGAAACAGAGAAAACACGAAACACTGGTAAGCCTTTTCAGGCGTGACCAGCCTACAGAAATTACTCCAAAAGGGCATGGACAACTCATCCAGGAGGTCCTAAAATAAGAAAAGAATCTAACCTCCAAAATGGGGCGAAAATGGTATCCATGGGAGAATTTCAGGACAAAAACCACTGCTGATTAAAAAGAACCCAAAGCCTGTCTTACATTTGTTAACAAACATCTCGATGATCCCCAGGACTTTGGAAAAAAAAATATTCCGTAGACTGATGAGACAAAAGAAGAATCCGTTACATCTTGTTACCAAGGGTAGCATAATCAAGTTATTAGGTTTAGGAGGAAACACATTTTCACAAAGAGCCAGGTTTGTTTGGATAGTTTTTCCCTTAGTAATTGAAATAATAATTTAAAGTTGCTTTTTAAATTTATTCAGGTTATCTTTGTCTGATATTAAAATGTGCTTTTTAATATGAAAAATGTAATGTAAATGATTAAAAAGCAAAAACAAAAGTAATTTGTAGGGGGCCAAAACCTTCTTAATCGGAAAAATGTAAGTATAATTAAAAAGCCAATACAAAAGTAATCTGTAATGGGCCAAAAACATTTTACAGCACTTTAATAGCACTAATAAAGGCACCTTTTTTAAATAGCAATTTTAAATTAAATATCCTAAATAAAAAATATATATATATATATATATTAATAATAATAGGCAGCACTAAGTTTATCATAAATAAGCAAGGTAAGTTCTATATCTCATACAATAAGATAATTATAACATAATTATTGTGATAAGTCATAAGCTTAAAATATGAAATTTCTTCTTAAAAGCTGAAATGTTGTAAAGGCAGAGCGCTCCTGGAACACTGCCACAGCAATGCCATGCGATGCCCTGCTCGTGCAACGTCGTGTCTAATTACAGCAGTGCAATGTTTGATGAATGTGCAGCGGATTTATTTGAAATTGTGACAAAACACAACAACTAATGCTCACTCGTATGAGCGCACACTTTCCAGCACAGCCGAACGCCGTGCCACAACCCACAGCCGCACACGGTGCCAATTTCACCCGCCGTCTCTCTGTCAAAATGCAAATGAACAGGACAAGAAAGAGAATGAAATAGAGGACTCTATTACTGTCCGTACTCCAGGATATAGCAGCCGGCAGTGTGTAAAAAAAGATGAGCCAGTGTGTGTGTGTGTGTGTGGGGGTATTTGGTATTTGACTTAAATAAGGCCTTTCTCTTTGATCTTAGATTCGACTGCATGGCGCACAGAAATGGAACCCCAGGTCCTCCTCCTCTTTCATTTTAAATCCAGAAATAAAACAAGCTGAAATTCAGATACTTCAAAAAAATAGAAAAAAAATTAAATTAATAATGAACTTGGAGGACACTCAATATCCAACCATATGAATCTTATTTCTGCACTCGGTAAAGTGAAGAATAATTAATCATCATATACAGCCTCACTCTCATTCCCGCACACTTTTGATTTAATTATTTGATGTAAAAATGGTTAGTGGCTCATTTTTAGAAAGGAATTGAGTAGTGAAGCAGTGAATCGCCAGCATTTCTACAGTGAACATGAAGTATAACCAACAATTACCAGCCACTTTACTGGATGATCGGGGGTCAGATTTAAAAACGTGTCCAGAAAAGAAATTCTTTTTAGATGTGCTTTTTTAAAATAAAAAGGTCCACCAGAATTTCCATCATTTTTGGCAAAATGAAATATTTGACCAAAGGCCAAATACTGAATACAATACATCATTTTTTTGGCCACTTTTTTCACAACTGAATAAATAAAATAGCATGAATGTACAGTATTATTTTTATATTTCTTATCTTACTTTTTAAGGACAAAGCAATTGCAAAACTATAATTTAAAATTGCATATAAGAGCAAAAAAAATTCTAAAAAGTGAGAAAGTTCTAATTGCTGAAGTTATATCTTTAGAAATAAATAGAGAATAACTGATATTCTCAAAAACATATGTACTCAAAAACATACCGTTTTCTTAACCCTGTGATCTCAAACTGAAACATATCACTTGGACAACAAACTGGGTATCCACTTTACTGCTGGTCCTTTAAGCTGCACTGTAATGAACTCAATGAAGGCAGTCTGAGACACACTTGAGCTGCAATCAGAATTGCCGAAATAGTGCACCATTTTCATGTGTTTAGTGCTGTTTGAAATCTCAGTACATTTTATTTCCTATATA
This sequence comes from Astyanax mexicanus, assembly GCF_023375975.1. NCBI lineage: Eukaryota > Metazoa > Chordata > Actinopteri > Characiformes > Acestrorhamphidae > Astyanax > Astyanax mexicanus. Next base: position 21,832,922 of record NC_064417.1, on the reverse strand, counting down.
GTTCACTATCAAATATCCAAAATGAAGAATTTCCAATATATACCATAATGCAACACGGTGATGTTGTGTCCAGGCATCCTCAGAGCAGCACAAACACAGAAACAAAAGTTTACTATATAGTGAATGCTCTATAGTGAATAGTGAATAGTGAATAGTAAATGGGTTAATCTTTTCTAACACAGCTTGATTTGGAAGAAGGGGGCGGGCCTACCAAATGAGTAGGTTAGTTCTGCCTATGGTTCTCTTTGGCATCATTTATTTAGGATAGAAAGGAACTAAACCACAGTGATAATGCTTTATACAGTAGATTGGTTTCAACATGAGAAACAAACATCCAACTCTACAATAATCACATATTCCAAGAAATCTTTTCCTTGAATGGCTTATTTAATTCAGTTTCCTCTGAATTTTGTGATTTTTCTGAATAATAGAACTTAAAATGTCAAATAACAGCATTTATAATAGAATAGCTGTAAAATGAATATTAACATTGTTATAATTAAAGTGCAAATGCCACAAACATAATTACTGAATTGCTTACATTATTCTAGCCATAGTTAAATGTATAAACCTGTTAGACCTTTATAGACATTAATAATAAACATATAAAACGATGATTAGAGCAATCAACTGTTCTCTATATGAGAAATTCACAACAAACACAGCTTTTTACATAATATCTACAATATGTGAAAACGCTGTTGGATAAAAAGATACAAAATCTATTTAAATCCTAAATAACGATTATTGACCTTTTATATTTTGAAATGATGCAATTGTTGTTGTTATTATTAAAATAATTATACTGTTAATCATATTTTAACAGTAAATATAGGCTAATTTAAGCAGTAACCTTAAACTACGGAAAAGTAAGTCGGCTGATGTTGGGATACATGTTCCTGCGGTACTGGCTCCTAATTAAACAATTTTTTTTTTTATTAAACTGCCACTATGATCGGGAAATCGCTGGTTTGAATCCCGGTCCTTCAGCTTGCCAACAGCTGCCGGAGCCCTGAGAGAGCACAATTGGCTTTCTTTGTGAGCTGGTGTATCGGACTCACTGTATTACTCAGCAAAGCTGCATTATCAGCAGCAGTTTGAAAAGAAGTGGTGGCTGACTTTACATGTGTTGGAGGAGGAGGCATTCTAGTTCTAGTATTCACACTTCTTGTGTTGTGGCATCACTAGTGACTGCTGAATGTGTGGGACAAATGGCCAAGCTAAATTATAGAGAATCAATGGGAGAAAATGAGAAATATTAAATTATTTACACATACATTTCCCCAGAATTTTTTTTTTCTGGTGAGTAAAGCACTTAAAGAAGGCTGTAATTAAGGAAATCTGTACTAAGTTTGCCTGTCATCTGAGTGGCATCTATGTGGGATTTGGCCCCACCCAAGATCAGTATTGTTGATCAGCCAATCAAGCTGAAAGACAATCAGCAATTGAAATTGGTCCATCCATCTCTAGTTTAGTTATCAGCACTTGGTTTGCCTGCACTTGTTTTCCTCATGTTATAAGAATTAGTTTAATGTGTGCATTCTTTAAAGTATCTTTAGATCATCATGTGTTAAAAGCAGGGAACATCAGCAGGCCAATCAGAACAGCAGACAGGAACACTGAGCTTTCTTCTAAAGTTTTAGAAGTCAGGCTTTATGGCACAGTTGTGTTCTTTCCTGACATCTGAAGTGGTGTCAAAGGAAATGAACAGGAATAAAGTCACGATATCATTAATGAAAAAAAAAGCAACTCCATAAACGCGACAAAGCTCAGGTCTGACCCTCAGCAAGGTGATACTGCCACCGGCTCATCAATCAGCAAGTGTTACGGCAGAGATAATGGAAAAACACACACACCGGGAGAGGTCTTCACACGGGGCAGCGTTTTCACACTGTTTACTCTCATTCACTGTCTTATATTTATTTCATTACCCTGACTCTCAAATCCCACAGGAACACAGACACAACACTGCAGCCTGACTGATACTCAGTCACTCAGTCGCTGGAATTGTTATTATTGAAAGTCATTATTATTTGTGATTTCACAGTATTTTTTTAGTTTCTGTTAATTAGGGTTGAGCAATACGGCTCCAAAATAATATCACGATATGTCAGGATATTTTTGCACTAAAAAATATTTTTGGCGAAATTAAAAAAAAATAATTTCAAGTATATACCCCTGCTACAAAGTAAATCTGAATATTTCACTTAGTATATTTGTAGTTAGTTCACTATTTATTTTAGTTATTTAGTACATTTTGGACACACTTTTTAATTAAATAATTTTTTTCCTACTTGGTTAACTAACCAAAAATACTCTGTAAAGCATTCAGGTGGATTTTATCAGGTTTTCTGTTAACTTTAAGAATTTTGAGGTTAGTAACTCTGAACTGCTGAACTTATCCTGTAAGGATAAAGTGGTCCTAATGAGTGCCAGTTTCATCGTAACATTTGTGATGGTCTTTGTGCACATTATTCAAATAGAGCTATTGACTGTATACCTATAACTCTACCTCTTCACAACTTTACAACTGATGCTCTCAAACACATTAAGAGACAAGAAATTTAATTAATTTAATTAACTCTTGAAAAGTTCAGCACAGCTGTTAACTGAAAACCATTCCAGGTGACTCTACCTCATAAAGCTGATTCTCTCTCTCTCTCTCTCTCTCTCTCTCTCTCTCTCACTTTCATTCACTCGCTTTCTCCCTATCTCTCACCTCCCCCCTCTTTCTCTCCCTATCTCTCCTCTCTTGTTCTCTCTCATCCACTCATTCCCTTTCTCACATTATCTCTCACTTCCCCTGCTTTCTCTTCCTCTCTCTTTCTCTATCTCTCACTTCACCCTCTTTCTCTTTCTCTCATCCACTCATTCCTTCTCTCTCTCTATCTCTCACTTCCCCTGCTTTCTCTATTTCTCACTTGCCTCATCTTTCTCTTCCTCCCTCTTTCTCTCATTCACTCACACTTTCCTCACTTTCGCTCTCTTTCTCTCTAATCCACTCATTCCTTTTCTCTCTCTATCTCTCACTTCCTCCCTTTTCTCTTCCTCACTCTATTTTTTTCATTCACTCATTGTCTTTCACTTCTCTTTCTCTTCCTCTCTCTTTCGTTCTCTATTATCCACTCATTCCCTTTCTCTCTCACACCCCCCCCCTTCTCTCTCTCTCTCTCTCTCTCTCTCTCTCTTGCTCGCCCTGTCTGTGGAACATTATTTTCCGGGAGCCGGTTGGGAGTGCGGGCGTTTACATTAAAAGGGAGAGCTGGGTAATCAGTGGCTTTGAGGAGAAGATAGCGGCTCGGGCTTCTGGGGGCAGCAATCCAGTCACTTTATTTTTTTTCACTCTCTTTCTCTCTCTCTTTCTCTCCCAGTGTCTCTTTCTTTCCCTCCATCCTTTTAAAGAGACATCCCCTGAGAAGGGCCAAGCACCACAGGAGGATATTGCCTCTCCATCAGCGGGGGCCGCCGCTTCCCTCTTATTAGTCTCCAGCCTTCTCTCCCCCCTCCGCATAAATATGCTGAGAAGCTCCAGCCATTTTTCACTTTCAGTGTCAGCGTGAAGCCCGCCACCAGCGGAATCACACAGATTACAAGGCTGGCGTGTCGTGGCGCGGGTCCGCCATTGTGCCTTTCCGCCGACTACACGACTAAATGAGGCGTGTTTATTTATCAAATTAGCACTAATGGACTTCAAGGGCCCTGATTGCGAAGGGCAGTTCAGTCCGTGTTTACTTTTGCATGGAGAAAAAAAAAGAGAGAGAGAGAGAGATCCTGATAACACATCCTAATAATAATTGCAGAACACTCTCATCACTAATAGAGTAGCGGTGTGGAGGACGCGCTGCATTAGGCCAGAATACCACTCCAACCACCACTTAAATACCTTTGGAGAAAAAAAAAAGAGAGAAAGAACAAAATCTAGAGAAGAGAAGCCCAGAGACACAATGTTTTGTCCCAAACTGTAATCAAATCAAATGAAACGCTTGCTTGAAGACCAAATTTAATAAATTAAACAGCCTAAATGTATTTTTATCTTGATTTTTAAGGAAAAAATCATCAGTTACAGTTTAAAAAATATTTATTGAAGACTTACATTTTACATTTCAGCACACATACCAGCAAATTATCAAATGTATTATTAAATGTACGACAGCAGTGCATTTTTGGTCATACATTTACCTTAGAATTGCTATTCTAATTATACATTTAGCTGAGCATAAATTGTTATGTAATTTATCACATTTCAGAATTGTTCATTTACGTGAAAAATATTAATATTTTTTTTGCAACACAGGTCTATTCTATTCCTAAATTTACCTTAACAGTGTTTGTTATAAATTTACCTCTGTAGAACTAATCTAATTATAAAATTAGTTTATCTAAGTAGTGCTATTTTAATTATAAATTTACCTCAATATTTTTTTTCGTTACAGTTCAAAATTGTTATTTAGTTTATCACATTTCAGAATTGTTCATATACATGAAAAAAATACGTTTTTTTTTTTTTTTTTTTTTTTACTATACGTCCCAGCCCTAGCACATCTCTAAAAAAAAGGGTAAAATATATAACCTGCCTGGGTGAGTAGTATATTGACCCAAAAATGCAGCGCCAAATTGACTGTGATAAATACCCGCCGGGACCCTAAAATGAGTCAAACTTACAGATGATGAGTCAGAGCAGAGCGAGTCTGGAGCACTAATGCTCTCCACTGGGTTTATTTCAATAATAAGGAGGAAGCGGGGGGAAGAGTAGATTGGGGGGGGGACTTGTTGGTGATGACAGTTAGAAAAGTGGACGTGGTTTTTTACCAAAGACCTCCACTACCTGCTCCGCCCCCCCCCCGGCAGCTCCCAGCAACATGAGAGCATCAATCACTGTCTCCCGCTCAGCCGCCAAGACAGCGATTGTGTGTGGCCAAGGCCGAGACGAGGAGCCAGCGTACATATGGCTAACCGCTAATGCAGTTAGGCAGATCTGCTGCTCGCTGTTCTCAGAGCCTGCTGATTATCAACCAATAAGCATTTGCTGCGAGCGATATCTCGTATAATATCCTGCTCAGAGAGAGAATACGAGTTATGAGATGTTTTTCCCCCCAGAGTAATAACTGTTTTGAGTTTTTGAGGTTATTGGAAGTGTCCAGAAACTCAAAAAACTGCCCTCAGAACATGATTTAGATCACTAGTAGGGGTTCCTGATCTTTTGAAACTCACAGCCCATTTAACACACTAAAAAAAAACGGTCCAGTTCACACAAAAAATGAATTTGACCATTTCAATTCTAACCAAAAACAGCAACAGTCAAGTCGACATTAAATGAATTGAAAGGCTTGAATTGTCTCAAGATCTTTAACTGTGAAACACTATTTATCTATACAGAGTGCTGTGAAAAAGTATTTTTTGCCTTTATCTGTTATTCTTAATGTTTTTGTTATCTATCAGTCTGGAAAAGGTTACAAAGTATGTTTTAAAGCTTTGGGACCACAGCAAGAGCTATTATTACCAGCCTACAGAAATTGCTACAAAAGGGAAGGACAACTCATCCAGGAGGTCCCTAAAATCTATTAACCCAGAACAAAATCTTTCTGGGCGAAAAGGTAATCTATGAATTCCAAGAAAGAAAGAAAAAAACACTGCTGACCAAAAGAACACAAATGCCAGGACAGTACCTCTGTGGCCCAGCCTGTGTTGAAAACCAGGTTGTTTAGTTCCAGTTCAAGTAATTTAAAGTAGTCCATTTTGTTTTCTGAGGGTGTGCATTAATGGACAATTTTGCATCAGCTAGCATTAGCTCTTAGCCTAGAGCAGATCTATGTTTTCTTCCCTTGGCTTTAACTTGCTATAACATGATGCATTTGAGCTACCTTTCTTCAGACACTGCTAGCACAGGAAAAGCCAGGTCGTGAGGCCTGGTTTGTGTAGTAACACAAACATTAGCAATCCTGTAAGTCAGTGTCAGTGTGTTTTCTTTTTACCATTTCTCCATCGTTGACTAGGGCTTTCACTAGTGGGTGGCGTTCATTAGTGCTAATCTAATAATACAATTATTTGAGCCGTGCACTTTAGTCGTAACTTTACATAAGTTTTTATATATATATATAATTTTTATCCCATTTTCTCCCCAATTTACCCAACCCGCTCAACCCACTTCTCCGACACAATAAATCTAACAAGTCAAGACTGCTAACTGTTTAAGGACTTTAAGGACCAGCTCTGTTTTGTATATATGAGTATGTTTTTAAAGCCAGTGTTCAAGGTTCACAAATTGTACTTCCAGACTACGTTCTGGAGTCCTACTGGGCTTTATTTTAATTTTAATTGATGTTAAATGACAGTGATGAAACGTGAGGAAAGTGAAGAAGTGTGGGCTACAGGGTTTAAGCGGTTAAACACAACCTTTAAAATACTCAATATTTTACAGCAAAAAAATCTTAACCCTTTGTCATATTCTCATAACAAAACGAGTTGGATTATGAGAATGTATTATATTATTATATATTAATAAATGTATTAATAAAAACATGGAATTTGGCAGTCCAGTAGTTTTGAAAAGTTAAGCACAGGGTAAATATTAAAGCTTCTGTATGTTTTATGTCCTGGTCATGCACCATGAGCACAGCTAATAATCTGTAGTCACTTCCTTGTTCCAGAGGCAGCTAGAGTCTCTCGGCACAAATACAGATGTTATGGGGAAATGGTGAACAGCTTCTTTGCGTGGGCAGACCACAAAACCTTTCTGCAGCACAGAAGAACAGCAGAAAATGGATCTCTGAATGGAAGCCAGGCGAAAAACAGCCTCTAAAAATACTCTTATTATACACAGGTATTATTTATTGTAGTTAATGCGCTTGGAACATACGTCCCCCAGCCAAGCAGATATGCATTCATATTACCAGGCCATCATACTGGCAGTACGTCCATGTTAAAGTGGGCGATATGGATGGGCCTAAAATGATATTACAATATTTCATGTTATTTTTGATATAATAATATTCTTGACAGTAGGAAAAAAACACTAATAAATATTCTAGTAATTTCAAAAATACACAACTGCAAAAACAGAAATGTTACAGATTTACTTGGTAAAACACAGAGTCTAGCCGTATGACGATATTGTATTGTATCATGATACAGCATATATTCGTATCATAGCAACAACCCAATCTCAAAGAACACTGACCCAACTGTACTTTTAATTACATAAAGCATAATTAGTCCAGGTTAATTGGATGAATTTGAGTGTATTTTTTTATTTACAAAAGTCAGTGTACTCAGTATGGGAAAGTATTTAAATAGTGGTTTTAATGATCTGTCACTCCTGTAATTCTGTAAATATGGTGTGAAAGGGACTTGAGGTGTAGTGAAATATAAGATAACGACTATGAACTTTTTTTTCAAATAGCCCATCTCAGTTTGTCCCCAGCATTCTGAAATACAGCTAATTTTTCCCCATACTCCCATACTTAGCTCAACATGCGATTTCCAGTCTCTGGACAACAATACCCAGAATGCACCTCAAACTGGCATCACTCCCTCACACAGTCAATTACCAGAGTATTGATTTCACCTGTTCCCCTCAGTATAAATACATTTATTCCACATACACCTCGCTGAGTATTGTCTGGTTTACCCCATTTTATTTATTAAAGTGTTTCCATTGCCTGTGTTTGCTGTCTTGTTTACCGACCTTGTTTTTGTATTTTTGACCCTAATTCTCGCCTTGCCCTGTCTTGACCCCTGTACTGTCTCTTGTTTATGGTATGTTTAACCCCTACTACTGCTGTTTACCAGTATTGCTCTGGCTACTCTCTGTATTACACATTTTTACAATAAAGTCTGTTTATTACATCTGCACGTGGCTGAGTCCTGTCCGAACATGACACATAGTGTTGAATTAATTTATTTTTATTTTTCACTAAATTAATTTTCAGCAACAGACGAAATTCATGCATTTCAACATATTTAATTTTGCATTCTGTTTTCCACTATTCTACCTATTCATTTATGCTCGTCAGTCAACTTATTATGACTTAATTTTAAGATGGTAACTCCAAGAGAACTATCTCAAAATTTTGTGAGTATAAAAAGTGTTTTAATAAACTGCCTGTGTACTTTTAAAGTTCTCAGTGCCTTGTTTTAAATAATTCTATTGCTTTTTATGTATTCTCTTGTTTTTTCAGAATTCTAGCAATGAAGTGTGGAGCTACTTTGAGCTTGTAAATGGTGTAAGAATAGAGTTTTTTTTTTGTTTATGCATGGAAAGTACTATGCCCTTATCGGTAGCACTGTAAGCCTGTTAGCCTGGAGCATCAGCTAAAAGCCCTGTATTTCCAAAGGATGGAGGTGAATGAAGGTGGGCTCTTCGACAAAAGTTGATGTTACTTGTCATCATGTGTCTCTACACCCCAGGACAATTTCACACGGGAGTTCTCCTTTAAATATCAAGATGTTATAATGTTGCCAGTTTCAAATGTTATGTAGAAACAAACAAAAAAAAGCATTCTTCTGTCTATCAGCTTAAGCCTGAAAGGAAGCGGTAGGTAAAAATCTAGTATCAGCTCAGCAAACAAGGGTATTTAAGATCAATGCCACAAAGACATACTTGCCCTCTCCCCTCTGAAGGACATCAAACGCTCATGTAATGGGAGTCAGTGCAATAGATAGCCATTTTTTCCTTCCTCGTGCCGCCTTAACAAAAACTCCCGGCACGGCGACACTTGTTTACATCAGAAGGACATCCGCAGTGACGTCCTCATCGGGCTTTGACAGCGGCGCTGTCCCGTAAGCCGTGAACGGCCGGGAGGTCGTCTGGCGTGGAAAAATGTATCAACTTTCTCTAATAACAGGCGGGCGGGCGCTTAATGAGACGAAATTCCGGGAGGGCGGCGTAAAATTGGGCCGTAAAAGTTTAGTGCTTGTCAGCCTCAATCAACGTTGCTAAGAGGATGCTGTACATGCGCTGCCGATGGCTCAGTCAATGGATCGCATTTACTTTTTTCACAGCACTTTTCACACTCTCGCTTTTCGCTTTTCCTACAGTACTCACGGCAGAGACAGGGAACGTGTCATCACTCATAATCTTGGCTTTACGTCCAGACGCGTCTATTCTTTGCAGCCAAACTGGCAAAAACTGTGATGGTCTGAAGCATTCATCACATATTTTATTTGATTAAACTGAGTTTTTTTTTTTGGTAACTATTCAATTCTAAAGCAGAAACTAGAATGTAAGTTAGTTGATAAGTGTTTGTATTAGTATATCCTGTGGACTCTATCCTAGTCCCACAGGGCTCTATCCTGGGGCCTATAAAACTATAAAAATAAAACTGATGTTAATCAACAGTAATCTAGTGATGAGTGGGGGTTGGTTTAATTGAACAGTCCGATATTGATTGAAATAAACCTGAGAATCTACAATATGCATAAAAATTTACTTATTTTTACTGTGTCAATGTCCTCCATCTACAGAAATGAAGAGCCAGCTGCAGCTCTCTATAGACCAGCAATCACAAAACATGCAATCTTTTTAGAGAAGCTAATGTTTTATTCTCACTCAAAGTTAATCAATCAATCAATCAACCTTTATTTTCACTCGGGAAGAAACATTGAGGGTGACCCTCATTTACAATGTTGCCAAGCCATTATAACATCAAAGGCATTGAACACATTTAATGATAATTTAGAAATAATAAGAAATAAAACAGTAAAAAAAATAAAAGAAATATAAGTACGCATTTTAAATCAACATTTAATAAAATATATATGTAAAACAGAAAATTCTAAAAAAACTAATTTGACATAAAAAGTAAAAATTTATAAAATATAAAATAAGCAAATAGATAATAGTAAAAGTAAAGTAAAATATTAAAAATGGTAAGTGATTAAATGAATAATAGAACTAAGAACAAGAATGAAAACATTAAAATGAAATTAAAAAATAAAAGTAATAATAAATAAACAAAAAAATGAATAAAATAAATAAAAAAGAAAAAATATAAATAATATAAGAAAAAAAGATAAACTAATAAAAAAGTCATAATAAAGCCAACTAGACTACTTAAACAAGATGTCAGTAAATGTATGATAGCCGTTAGCATTTTCTCTGTTTCTCTGACTTTTTGTTCCACCTTTTAAATACATCAGCTGTTTCAAAACATGCCGTGTGGAGAAGCTAACGTTAGCGACACGTTTTCACTCTCACTCAATGTAAATAGAGCCTGCTAGAGCAGATAAACAAGACGTGTCTCTGTTTTAGTAAGTTGTGTTTAGCAACTTTTCAAAAAATGTTTTCAAATTTACTTTTTATAAACTTTTATATATATTATGACACTCAAGTTGTATGGAAATGTGAGAATCACAGCACAGGTTGTGCTATACACACGTTAAACACTAATAAAAAAAATTAATGTAACTGTCTGGGGGTAATTCTTCATTTGAACACTTTTTACATTTTAGTAAATGTATGAATTAGTTCTCTGAAAATCTCTTTCATAGCTGAACAAAAGCTGTAACAGTAACTTTCAAACCAGGACCTTGTGAATCAAAATCAAATCAATTCTGTAAATCAGTGGTTATACCCATACTTAGTCACACTTAGGGTTGGGCGATATAGCCCAAAAATAATATCACAATATTTCATGCCATTTTTGCGATTACGATACTCTTAGCGATATGACAAAACACTAAATAAAAAAAAAATCAATTATTATTGCATACGATATGATATGGCACACCTTAAACTGAGATAAAAAAATAGAAGAATTTGATCAGATTTGTAACAGAAGTCAATGATCCAGAGTGTCATGATACTAATAATAATGCACTCCAAATATCTCCATATATCCAGGATAATAAATTGTACAATAAATGATATTGGACAGATATAATCTGTCTCTAGTAGATATACAGTATTATATGAAATAAGAACAGTGTGAATTTTCTTTAGCTAAAAACAGCAAGGAAGTAGTACCCTGATGTGATAATTAGAGGCGGGGGATATGGCACTATATTTCAGGGTACAATATCGTTCACAATATTTAAAAATGTTGCTGATATTATTGTGTACGATTCGATAAGATATAGCACACCTCTAATCACACTTATTACTAGATAACTAGGTACCACTTTAAAATAAGACTACCTTTATAAAGGGTTTATAAATGGTTTACAATTCGTTTATTAATGGTTGCTAATTAGGTTGTAAATGCCTTAAAAATCATTAATAATCAGTTACAACACGTAGAACAACGTAGAGAGGGCAACAATGACCTGTTGTTTGCCAAATAGTGAACCCACAGCCGTCTTTATGGTTGTCCTTTCTATGTATGTGTCATAACTGATTATAAATGATTTTAAGGCATTTACAACCTAGTTATTAACCATTAATAAATTAATTTTAAACCATTTATAAACCCTTTATAAAGGTAGTCTTATTTTAAAGTGGTGCCGATAACTAATTAACTAGTTAATTGACATCAGTTTAAAAGGCCCCAAAATAGAGCCCTGTGGGACTCCACAGTGTGTCCACAGTGTGTAACAGTTGAAAGTCCAGGCAGTGTGCTGAGGGCTTTAATGTACAGGATAAAGCTCAGAGGACGGGGTCTTCTTCTGCGAGTACAGAATTGAGGATTTCCTTGTTTTCGCTGTGGTGAGAGCTTCAAGGACGGAGAAATCTCTTGTTGCTGGAGCGAAAGCCAGCCCACAAGTCAAACAACATAAATTTGTTTCTGCAGGAATTTGGATCAAATAATGGGGCTTTGTATCGCCAGCCCACATGGTATCAATTGAGACGGCAGGCCCGCGCAGAGGAGGGGAAAACGCTTGGCTCAAACAGGTGGAAAAAATTGTTGGGAGACGGCAGCGACGGCACCGGCGAACGCAATAATCCAGCGGCATTAGCGCCGAGGAGCCGGAGTGAGGACGCGTTTAAAGAGCAGTTGTCAGTTTAAGTTGCTGCTGTTTTGAAAAATGAGCTCAATTCCCTTCAAGCCTATAAGTATATTGCTGCTAAGCAGTTGTTATTAGCTGCTTAACCTGATGAAATATGTGATTAATGCTGCGGACTGCCGTGGCTGCAGTCGGTGCCGGAAAGAATGGATGCGTCTGAACGTGAAGCCGGGATTATGAGTGATGACAAGTTCCCTGTATCTACTGTGTGTACTGTAAGAAAATGTAATGTAAGAAAAATTAGACTGTAAAAAAAAAAAAAGTGAACGCGAGCCATTGTGACATTGTGAGGCTGACAAGCACTAAACTTTGTGCCCAGTAACTGATTCCTTTTCCTTTCTGATGAAACAAGTATAACTGGATGGTTGCATTTAACCCCTTAGACCCTGTAGCTCATATGTCGTCACAGTCATCGCTAAATTACTGTTAATTAACATCAGTTTAACATCAATTTCATAGGCCCCAAAACTGAGCCCCCTTGAACTGCACAAGATACAGCTCTGGAAAAAATTAGAAACCACTTAAAATGTAAGTTTCTTTGATTTTGAATTTTTGCACCAGGAGTGGCATAAAGTTATCCAAAAGCAGTGTGTAAGGCTGGTGGAGGAGAACATGCCAAGATGCATGAAAACTGTGATTAAAAAACAGGGTTATTCCACCCAATATTGATTTCTGAACTCGTTATGAATATGAACTTGTTTTGAATATATGAATATGAAAACGTTATGAATATGAACTTGTTTTCTTTGTATTATTTGAGGTTTAAAGCTCTGCATCTTTTTGTTGTTATTTCAGGCATTTCTCATTTTCTGCAAATAAATGCTCTAAATGACAGTATTTTTTATTTGGAATTTGGGAGAAATGTTGTCCGTAGTTTATAGAACAAAACAACAATGCTCATTTTAGTCAACCTTATACCCATGAATAGCAAAATCAGAGAAACTGATTTAGAAACTGAAGTGCTCTCTTTATTTTTTCCAGAGCTGTATATTAAACCAAACCAAATAATACTAAAAAAATCACTATGTAGTTTTCGCTTCAGGATTAAAAATGTAAAGCAAACAATGGGGTTTATCAGATTTATAAAATATTGTTCATACAAAAGAACCACAAACCCTCAAACTACACAAGCTAAAGGCTCACAACACATATTTTCTTTCACACAGCATGATATCATACAAGATATCACTTAAGGCAAATGCTTGTAGGTAAATAATCAGCAGGTTTAGAGAACAGCAAACAGCAGGTCTGCTAAATCTGGCTACCTAAATGAAATTAGCAGTTAGCCATATGTAATTTGCCTCCTTGTCACAGCATTTGATGTTGATTATTTGTTATGCAAAGCAATAGATATAACAAATGAATTAAAGTAACTTGCAATTTAGGTTCTATAACTGCCTAATTTTTAGCAAGGTGCTTATTAGTCTAATTAACTACTTTTCACTAAACATTACTTACGTGGCATAAACAGCTAATCTGACAACATGGTGAATATACAGAGGTTGGACAATGAAACTGAAACACCTGGTTTTAGACCACAATCATTTTTGTTTTGTTTTGTTGTAAGTTCTGGTGGAAACAGGAGAGTTAAGGCGCACATTGAATTCTGCCTTGATTTGAGCAGCCGTGGTTTTATGTTTTTTTTTGGACACAATCCGGGTAAGCACCCGAACATCCCTTTCAGAAAGCTTCCTCTTGCGTCCACAGTTAATCCTGTTGGATGTGGTTTGTAAGCCATGAAACACTAAAATAAGAGGTGTTTCAGTTTTACTGTCCAACCCCTGTATTTAATCGAACATTTATCGAATTATGCCTTTATAGAATATTTACACCATCTATCTCTTTAAAAAGGTTCTTCATTTCGATCACTTGCAAATCTCATCTACAACTACAAATCAAACATTTCATGTATTCCTAACCTTTTGTTTCATTATAGTTGCCTAGATTTTAAGTCTGTTTTTAAACACTTGGCATCTTCAACGAGTTGCAAAATGAGAATTTCCAATTGTGCCCAACGCCCAATGAGTTCAAATTAAAACTGCTTCATCAGTGAAGAAAAAAAAGAATCATTAATTGGGTGTAATGGAAATCCTCAATTGGCCACTTGCAGAAAACCCCATCCTCCAAGCCGTATGCTGTACATTAAAGCCCTCCACAAACTGAAGGATATTTCAACTGTCACATTTAAATCAACAGCAAATACCCGGCGTTTAACAAAGCTATGATCTGCCGTTTCCTCCGCTGAGACTGATGAAAGAAGGAGAAGCAGAAGCAGCAGGAACGCTAAAAAAGACGTCTTCTTCTGGTGACAAAGACAAACAGGCCCATTCTCCTTTGTTTCTTTAATCGCTTGAGTCTAAAAAGGAATTAACATTCAATTAAACTATTTTATTTTTAATCCTACATTAATTAAGTGATGGAAGACTCGAGCAGACAAGAAAAGGTCTTTGAAATCTCAGCAGAAGTGAAGGACTTTTATTGCTAGAAATGAGAGACAAGCAATTCCTGTTCTTGGAGAAGGGTAAAGCATGAGTCTGCATGAGAATAACAATTGCCAGTGTAATAATTTTCTAAGCTGTTGACATATTCATTAAAAGATATCTATTTAGACCAATCTAGCCCTGTGTGAAAATGTGCCCCACTTGTCGGCAACAACTGCAATCAAGCTTTACTGATAACTGGCAACAAGTCTTTTGCATCTCTGTGGAGGAATTTTGTTTCACTCTTCTTTACAGAAATGTTTTAATTTAGCCACATTGTAGGATTTTTCAGCATGAACCTCCTGTTTGAGATCATGCCTCAGCATCTCAATCAGACTTTGACAAGGCCACCCCAAAACCTTTATAAAGTTTTTTGTGTATTTTGGATTGTGTGCATTGTCCTGCTGCAGAACCCAAGTACTCCTGAGCTTGAGGTCACAAACAGATGGCCACATATTTACCGTTAGGATTCTCTAGTAGAACAGCAAAATTCATGGTTCCATCAATATTACAGCAAGTTGTCCAGACCATGAAGCGGCAAAGCAACCCCAGACCATCACACTACCACCACCATGTTTTACATCCAGTATGATTTTCTTTTTCTGAAATTGTGTGTTAGTTTTACGCCAGATGTGAAGGGAAACACACCTTCCAAAAAGTTCCACTTTTGTCGCGTCTGTCTAATAAATATATACTCAAAGTCCTGCGGATCATTAAGATGTTTGTTGGCAATGGTGAAATTTGAATATGTGTTCTTACTTGGAACTCAAGGAAGTCATGAAACATTTAAAGAAATTAAAATGTTGTTCTGGGTTCTTTTAGGACCTCCTGGATGAGTTGTTCATGCCCTTTTGGAGCAATTTCTGTCAGCCGGTCAGCTGGGAAGGTTCACTAGTGTTCCATGTTTTCTCCATTTGTGAATAAAAGCTCTCACTGTGGTTCGCTGGGGTTTCTAGACTGATAGATGATCAATGTTTTCTCATCTGTTTTTGAATTTCTTCAAATTGGGGCATAATGTGTTACTTTTTCATGCCACTATATACTGTACTGTTCATTTTATATCTCTTTTTTTAATAGAATTTTCTATGAGTATTTCCAATCTATGTTTTTCTTAACTTAAAAAAGATTAAATAAAAATAGATTTTATTCATCTGACCCTTAAATAAAAGTAGATTATTTGTTGTACTAAGCAATTGATATAACTTATAATCAAGTGAATTATCTTATATTTTAGTAGCTGTCTAGTATTAAGTCTAATTAACTCGCATCAAATTAGACAACATGGTGGATATATTTCAAATGATGCCTTCATAGAATTAAAATAATTAACACCATCTACCAGTTTTTTTACACTTTAACATTCTTTCAGGAAGCCATACTGGTTCCTCCATGACCAAAGAATCCATTTCTCTCCGTAAGGCAGTGTAACAGAGCTGCAGTATGTGTGGAGGTAGAGAAGGAGAGCTGGGTAAGGGGAGGGGGGGGAAGGCAGATGATTGGCGCTGGATTATTGGATCAGATAGGCTGCAGTATAGAGAGCTGGAGAGGAGAAGTGATAAAGTCTGGCTCTCCTCAGACGCCGGGCTGCAGAAGAGGAGGCAGCTCTTAAAGGTCGTCACGGTGTGGCCGTGTTCGGCCCAGGAGCGGCCAAGAACCTGCCAAGTCCTCTGACCCCGGGGGCTCATGGTGCCAAAGCCCGGTACTGTCGCTAATCTTCCCATAATGACTCTCCAGCCACTTCATTGGAGGAAGGAGTCCGCCTGACTGGGTATTTTTTTTTAAAAAAGGTCTAAAGAAACAGCAGCAACAATACTTCAACAATCAATCTTTTAACTAAAAAAAATCTGATTTTTTTTTTTCTGAATTTTGATTAAGATGTAACAATGGTTGCCTTTCTTCCCTATCATTTTCCATTGTTTCGATTGGTCAATTACTCATGAAATGTACACACAATGAACAGCAGGACTGTCAAGATAATCATTTTTTTGGAGTGATAAGTTAATAACAGAAATAACAGTGATATACGATCATGTTAAAACTAGTATTAAATGCCACTGATATGTGATAAAAATAATAGAACAAAAAAATGCAATTGCACTCTAAAATCTTAAAAAAAGATCAATGAATGCTTGATAATTAAGAATATTTAGAGATTGAAATATACAACGATTAACAGGCTCTATTTTTGTCTATAATACAAACATAATGGCCAATACTGAGGTAAAAAAAAATATTTAGGTCAATATGTTGATTGTGATAGACCTTACTCAGAGTATGGTTTAGTAGCCATGTTTAAAGCTTGCACACGATTCTATTAAAAATAAAATTTGGAGAGCATTTTTTTTGGACTAACAACCATTTATTTAAGCACAAATTAAGTTAAATTTAGTTCAATTAACCATAATATTAACGTAAATATCTTAACTAAAGGTAATGTATAGCTATTATCACTGATTATTGCCAAAAACCATGTGACAGGAACTCTTAAAGAAAACTCACTAATCTGGGATATGTGGGCGGGGTCTTCTGCATTAAATATGCGATTTCAGATGTGGTCTAGAAGCATGAAACATCTGGCCGGTGAGGTTGTTTGAACTATAATAAACGATAATGAAAAAAAAATAAATAAATAAAATGCTTTTCTGGCGAACTTTCGTTTAAATTTCTTCCCTTTCTCTCTCTCTCGCACTCGGCGTTACTTTAGTTTCCGCTCATTCTTGGGCTCCCTATCTCCTTTTAAGGCCGTTTTTTCCTGGCAGTGTCCCAAATCACTAGCCGGGGCAGCGGTAGTGTATTGGACCACGACCCTGATGACACGGGTTCGATCCCGTGCAAGGAGAAGTGTGTTAAGTTATTGTTTTTTTTACTTTCTTCTTGGGTTTACCTGCTTTGAGATTAACTGTTCTACAATTGGGTTCAACAACCCTCTGGGCTGGAGAGCTATTAGTCTGTAACACTCCATCCCATTACACTTCATTTTCTAAAACAGATTTTTTTTTTTGTGGGCCGCCACGTAATGGCTTGGAAAATATCTGGCCCGCGGCACGACTCACTGGTCATTATTCTACACGAATCTACCATCTGTGGATTGCATTTAATACACTATAGACAGCTGTCAATTTGTTGCAGTGCATGACCGCAGCCTCAGCGCTAAGCCTGTGACCGTTACGAGTCCCATTCCCAGACCACACAGTTAGCCTTTCTCTCCAAACCAGAGTGGATCAAATATAAAATTCGCGTAATGCCCTCGTTTTACGATAATTGTATTACCAGGTCGGCGCTGCCATCCCATGTTCCTCGTATAAAACCGACTCAAAAGGACAGCACGTCCTCTTTTCTCCGCTCGCGGCCCTTCACCGTTCCTACTGGCAGCGCCGAACGCTGAGCCGCTTTATTGCCTAGGAGCTTTAGCAAATAAAAACACAGTTCTGCAATTATTTTCAGGGGCCGCTTTACAGTATTGTTTTATTGCGCTATTAGCAAATGCCTCGTTGGCAGCCAGGCCTTGTTTCATTCGCCCTTTGTCTCGTGCTTTGTCTTTCCTCTCTGGCCTGACCTTTTCTGGAAACTTCTGCGCTCGGGCCGTAAAGGGCTCCTAATAACAGTCATCTGGCGCGGCGTACGGAGAGCGCCGGGGTTGCGCGAAACTGGAGAAGTTGTCAGTCTGGAGGGTAATGTCCACCACATGGGGTAAGGAAAGCTGCCGGCAGAGGAAAGTATGTGTCACTGCTGGGAGTTCTCGAGACGAGCGCTTGAGCCGAGCGAGATCGAAGAGGAGCGTTCGCTGGAGGCGCGGCGGAGGCGCTTGGCAGCGATCGCCGGTTGGAATCATTAACTCGCACCATCGCTGGCAAACACTGTGTTGCAGCCTGGTGCGCGGAGGGTGAGAGCAGTGAGCGAGAGCAGTGAGCAAGAACAGGCAAACAGCAAGGCCTTCCCATACACACAACCAACCGTGCATTACTCATGACATTTAGTGCAATACACTGCTTTGATTACTCGTATTTGTTTTATTTTCGTATTTTGCGAGCTCATTTTTCATTGCAAGAAAGTGGAAATATATGCCATCGTAACTCATAATTCAACATAATTGATGCAATTAACTTAATAACTTAAATATGTCACATTAATTAAAATAATAATGCTGTGTTTTCACTTCATGACAGATGTCAGAGCTTGAAATAAGAATAAGAATTTTTCAAAAAAACAACAACAACAAAAAAACAATAAAGAATACCACAATTGGGTTTAATAAGTTACCATTGTTTTATGGTGGGATTTAACTATGCAAATAGGTACTAGCCTGCCATTGAATAATTACTGCATAAGTGATTTCAGCTAGCTGATGCAGTGAGTAGCTTCTCATTTGTTAAACTATCATGTGGAAAGACACATCCTGTGGTCGTGGAAAATATGTTAATCTGTTTCAAAATGGTAAAACTCAAGGAAATTGGGACTAAACAGCTGTGTAGCCTTAAGAAAACCATTAATCAGTAAGGCTAACCTGCAAAAACGACGTCAATTTGCCAGGGAACCTAAAGATTGGACTCTCTAATCTGTCTAATAGTCTTTGGATAATTTTGATATGCAAGTTTAAATGGAACGCAGCATAATATATTGCATGAAGCCAGTTTAAGTTCACTTTTTTGTGATGATTAGCTCTAGATGGTTAGCTCTAGTTCCACCCACTCAGACTTCTTATAAGTTTCTTCCTGAACTGTTTTGTCAGTAAGAGACTGTATTATCAGTACAGACTTGTCAATCAAGACAGATATTATTTAGTTTCATCAGACACCAGACATGATTTAGCTACTAATATAGTTAGCTGCATATCAGTCTTAAAGGTACAGTAACAAAAATGGTCTCTTTAATTGTAATGGTTTCTAATGTAACATGGCCTAGGAAGATGTAAAGTTACTTATTTACATATGTGAAAATGGAACTGATTAATGTTACTGATTTTATGGCTCAAATATATCATCATCAACCATCAATGAAAATAATATATTGCCAAAAAAGTCTTGAAATTTACTCTTTTTGTGAAGATTTGTATATTCGCTCTAGCTCCGCCCACTCAAACTGCTATAAGCTATAGACAGCTCTGGAAAACAATAAGAGAGCACTTCAAAATGTTTAGTGAGTTTCTTTCATTTTACCAAATTAAAAACCTTTGGAATATAATCAAGATGAAGATGGATGATCACAAGCCATCAAACCAAGCTGAACTGCTTAAAATTTAGCACCAGGAGTGTCATAAAGTTATCCAAAAGCAGTGTGTAAGACTGGTGAAGGAGAACATGCCAAGATGCATGAAAAATGTGATTAAAAAACAGGGTTATTCCACCAAATATTGATTTCTGAACTCTAAAGTTTATGAATATGAACTTGTTTTATTTGCATTATTTGAGGTTTGAAAGCTCTGCATCTTTTTTACTGTTTAAGCCATTTCTGATTTTCAGCAAATAAATGCTCTAAATGACAATATTTCTATTGGTAATTTGGGATAAATGTTGTCCGCAGTTTATAGAATAAAATAACAATTTTTATTTTACTCAAACATAAACCTATAAATAGCACAATCAGAGAAACTGATTCAGAAACCGAAGTGGTCTCTTATTTTTTTCCAGAGCTGCATATATTTGCTGATTCTCCCTGAACTGGTTTTATTACTGACATACTGTATAACACAGGCCTGTCTTAAGGGCAAAGTAACAAAAACTGCCTGTTTAATTGAAACACATTCTAATGTAACACGATCTACGAAATTAATTACTTCATTAACTCATTAACTCATGATTCTATAATTGCTAAGCAAGACTGAGATTCAGTGTAACATGTGATTCTCAGACTCTGAGCCTCTGAAAGTGGGAATCAGGACTGTAGCGATACTTTCCTGTGCCAAGAAAATATTGCTTCTGAAGTAATTAATGTAATTGATTTAATGAATCAAATTTGTCGCATTAATGAAAAGAATATCCTTGTTTTTTTTTCTGCGCGCCGTTTCATTTCATTACAGTCGACTCCTACTGTGAATGACATTCGAGTCAATTAGCAGCGGTAATGTGAGGAACACAGAACTTGAAAGGTTTCACATGTGAATGTGTGTATTCTGGTGTTATAAAATGCAGGATAACATTCACAGCCGTGACTGCTCCGTTCTGTAATGAAGCATTAGCCGCAGAAAAAAACTCCAGCAGATGTACTACATGTGAGAGAGTGAGAGAGAGAGAGAGAGAGAGAGAGGGAGAGAGAGAGGGAGAGCGGCCGCTGATTCCTGATAAGGAAGAATAACAACGGACAGCTGCTTTATCAGGGGAGAGAGTGAAGACAAAAAGGAGATTAGAATTATGGGTGAGGTCCTCCACCTTCAACTGCACCGGAACTGATAAATCCACCACAAAGCAGCCACAACAAAAGTGAGAGTGTGTGTGTGTGTGTGTGTGTGTGTGTGCATGCATGTGTGCGTGTGTATGCGCGAATGTATGTAAGCAGGTTTTGCTACCTTTGTGAGGACCTCTTCTTTTATGTGAATGGAAGGTCCTCACAAGATAAACAAAACCAACATGTGTGTATGTGTACACATTCTGCTATCTTTGTCGGGACCTCACAAGCACAGTGTCCTCATAAGCATAGTGGTAAGTCATAAATTCATGGTTTGTGAGGACATTTATTTATTTATTTATTTATTTATTTTTTTACAAAAATCAGTGCCTTAGTAATTAACAAAATTTATAACTCAAATAATTTACTTTTATTTTGGTCACTGAAGTTAAGCTTGGGGTTAGGGTTATGTGTAGGCATAGTACAAATTAGTTATTGTTATTATTATGTGAATGGAAGGTCCTCACAAAAAGAGCAAAACCAACTTGTGTATGTGTGTGTGCATATTTTCTGCTATATTTGTAGGGACCTCACAAGCACAGGGTCCTCATAAGCATCATGGTAAGTCATAAACTCATGGTTTGTGAGGACATTTTGATGGTTCTGACGACATTGAAGGATTGAAAGATTTTTTTTTTTAATCAGTGCCTTAGTAATTTGAACATATAAAAACTCAAATGAAGTTAAGCTTGGGGGTAGGGTTATGTGTAGGCATAGAACACATTAGCTATTGTTATTATTATGTGAATGGAAGGTCCTAACATGAACAGCAAATCCAACAAGTGTGTATGTGCATACTTTCTGCTATATTTGTAGGGACCTCACAAGCACAGGGTCGTCATAAGCATCATGGTAAGTCATAAATTCATGGTTTGCGAGGACATTTTGGTCCTGGTGACACTGAAGGCTTGCAAAATTCAGTGCCTTTATTTAAAAAGTTAGGGTTAGATGTAGCATAAATTAGCTATAATATTTATTATGTGAACGGAAGTGAAATGTCCTCACAAGAACAACAAATCCAACATGTGTGTGTTTTTGCATGCTTTGCTACCTTTGTGGGGACCTCTTAGTTTAAAATGTCCTCACAAGCATAGTGTTAAGTCATACACTGTTGGTTTGTGAGGACATTTTGATGGTCCTCAAAAATGTAAAGGCTTTTTTTGGTACTTTAAAAAAATTATAATTTAAACATTTACTTTTGGTCACCGAGGCCAAGGTTAGGGTATGAGTATAGTAGGTGTAACATAAATTATCTACATTTATTATTATCATAGTTGTATTACGTGAATGGATGGTCCTCACAACAATAACAAAACCAACATGCAAGTGTGTGTATGTGTGTGTGTGTGTGCACATGTGCTCTGCCCTCCGCCGTTCTTTCCTTGCTGGCAAGCACTCACAAATTAATTACCCAGCACCATTAGACAGGGGCCAGGGCCCTCCATTCATTCTTGCCTTGGTTTTGTGCAGGAGGATGCCAGCAGGCTCTGGACTGGCCTTTTTATACAGGAAGCCAGAGGACCAAGGACAGCTCGGGTTCCACCAAACTGCATCGCAAATTTATGTGAATGCAAATGCGGCTCGGGGTCAAGTCGTCTAGATTGTACGCTATCAACAATTACCACACGAACGCAGACGCCGACAGCTGACGCGGGAGTTTCCCCGCAGGGCAAAGGAAATTACAAATAAACATCTGATTGGGGTCGTTTTAGCATATTAGCATATTGCATCTAAAATAAAACACAGAAAGAAGTATCTAGTCTGGACAATGTGTTCAATTCAAAGCTTAATTAGCAATAGGGGTGTACAAAAATATCAGTTTATCGAAATACCATGATATTTTGTCTTTTTAAATTTTTTTTAATAGTTCACATGTAAAGATTGACATCATATATAAATATGAAATAAGGTGGTGTGTTTGTATATACTATGACGCTGTTGGTTGATTGATTTTAAACAATTGTAACAGTTTTGCATACAGTATCGCAATATATGCAATCAAGCATAACATTACATGACCCTTTCGCCTTGTTTCTAGACCTATAATCCTATTATGTTTTCAGCTTAACTATTCATAAAGGAGCATTTTGTAGTTCTATAGTGACAGACTGTAGTCCTGTATCTGTTTCTCTGCATTCTTTTCTATTATCCTCCTTTTCACCTGGTCTTCAACCATGGTAAAGACCTTACAGAAAAGACCACCACAGAGCAGATATGTATTATTTGGGTAGTGGGCCATTCTTTCTTAGTACTGCAGTAATTAACACTGGCATGGAGGTGGTATATCAGATGTTAGTGTGTGTTGTGCTGGTATGAGTGGAGGATCAGACACAGTAGCGCTGCTAGAGTTTTTAAACACCTCACTGTATCCACCCACTGTCCACCACTCGATTAGACACTCCTACAGCACCTAGCTGCTCCAAAATGTAGATAAAGTAAAGTCAGAGACAGAACCTTTAAATCTCACAGGACACTGCTGACTGGTGGACCATTTACTTAGAATCCCGGTCATGCAGCTTGTCATCAGCTGCCGGAGCCTTAAGAGAGCACATTTGGTCTTGCTCTCTCTGTGTTGGTAGATGGCGCTCTTGCCCCACATTACTTCAAAGGGTGATGCCGATCAACACGAGGCATCTGTGAACTGTTATATCGGAACCGAGTCGCTGCACTTTCATCCGAGCGCACTGTGATGCTACTCGGTAAAGTTGGAAAAGAGGCGGTGGCTGACTTCACATGTATCAGAGGAGGCATGTGCTAGTATTCACCCTCCTGGTGTTGGGGCATCACTAGTGATAGGGGGAGTCGGGTAAATAATGGCCTTGTAAATTGGGGAGAAAAAACAAAAAATACATATCTGCTCTATGGTTGTCCTGGTCCTTATGCCTGATCCTTTATATATATATATATATATATATATATATATATATATATATATATATATATATATATATATATATATTAAGATATTGAACTGTAAACCTTGTATCTTAATACACATCGAAATTGCCAAGTTCCTACCAATACATAGCCCTAATCAGCATTATATAAGCAGCATATAAAAAACACCCAGTGCTTCAGCCCAGCTCCGGACTATCATTTCACACCAGCTCCCTCTGTCCCCTCACTCCTTTGTCTGGACCGCTTTCATGCCCTAATGGCACTCTATTAATTTTCCATTCCACCTTGTTTATCACCAGAGGATGGAGGGATTACAGAGCGGTTAATACCGGGATTTTAGGCAAATCTGCTGCACTTTCTCTGGATGGTGAGGAGGTGGAGTAGGGGGAGGGTCCGGGGGGTCGCTCCGGCCCTTAGGCCCACACTTATCACTGCAGTAAATGGGGAAGAATATTTGGGGAGACAGGGGCAGGGGGAGCAGAGACAACAAAACATGAGCTGAGCTGAGGAGGGGAATCTGCAGGGAGGAATCACCAACGCTGATTAAAGGGCTATTATCATAACGACTCATTAAATATATTAATAAAACAATTTAAGGACTTTCATTTTGTGTTTCACTTTTTAATATGCGTACATAAAGTGACCTGAAAAAAAAAGCCAATTTTGAATGCACTGTTGTTGTGATGTCACAAAAACAAACCAATTTGCATATTCATTCTACTTCCAACCAATCAGATTGAAGTTATGCGTACAGTCCAGTGTTGCTACCTGGACTGTTCTTTTTAGATACTTTGTAATAATCAAAAATAAGAAAAGACCGAAGACTCTGTAATTCATTTACAGAAACTAACCAGTAAAAAAAACACAAATGCACAGATTTTGTGACGTCACAAAAATCTAAGCTTTGCATATTCATACAGTGTGTAAATCTCCGCCCTATAAGATTGAAGTTATAAGTATTGATTCTGCATATCTGCATTTTATGTTTAGCTCCACCCAATCACATTATAGGTAAAAACACACTTTTTGTTTAGGCTGTTTTTATGACATATTATATTATATAAGGTGCACTTAAAATCCTTTAATTTTTCCAAAAATGTCATGTATGAATTCTATCGGTCAGGTGGTTGTTTCAGTCAAGGTGAGTTTCCAGAGAAGTTTCTCCAGCACTAAGGCTGGGTGCAGCAGCATTAGCATTAGCCGCTAACCCCAGCACTAGCTCTTTCGCTGTTCAAAGGTGAGTATATTGGACTGTATTCTGCTTCTTTACCGTGTTAAAACAAGCTACGTGGGACGAACCGCTAGCTGATAGTGCCCTGGGTTACCAAAAAACTTAAGATTCCTCAGTCTAGCACTATCGAGCAGCATGTACGTCCCACTTGGACAAAATATTGGAAATTTAGCCTTACACATAATTATATACTGTATTTGTTTTACATTCCAGTTATACGTTCCATGCCTGTTTTCACGAAGACTTAAAGTTTGCATATTTAATCTAGTTCCACCCACTCTGATTAAATTAGTGTTATCTTTCAGTGAGATATTGTATATTATAAGCCAGCTAATCAAGACAGACGTCATTTCCATATGTAAAGTAGATAATCAGACAGACTGAGGGTCTAGAAATTGTAATTGTAAATGTTCAGATACGAAAAAAAAATACACCTAAAAATACCTAGAAATAATTATTCCTAAATAAATAATTGTAAGTAATCCAGGTAATCAATGTATTAAATCAAATCTTTCAAATCTACTACTATAAACAAAAACACAGGCCAACCCATCAGAACAGACATCTTACAAATACTGTATTTCAGACCTAAAAACACAATAACAGAATCAGCCTGTTTAATTCTGGGATTTTCTAACATAGCGTGATCTAGTAAAGTAATTACGCATTTGCATATGCGACAGGGATCATTTCATTTCTGTGAATGACTGATGTTCAGACCACCCCGGGGTCCTGTGTGACTAGATGAACCCGCGACCCCCCCCCCACCCAAACAGCTGTCTGCTCTTATCTCCAGCCAAGTGCTTCCACTAACACAGGCACGAGAGCAGAGCCCTGTCAGAAAAGCCCTTACAGAACAAACAGTGTTTCACATCTGACTCATTCAGGGTCAATAAGCCATGTCTTTAAACTGATACCACCCCACCACACACACACACAAACACACACACACACATACACACACAACATTACCACCAGGACACACTTACACACCTTATTAAGAGCTTATTAAGAACTAATATCATATATTTTTTCTTTTTATATATAATTCTATATAAATCTATAATAAACTTATCTATAATTTTGTACTTTTATGTATTTTTTTTTTATTTTTTTTATGTTTTAACAAAATTATTAATGTTTGATTGACCTGACACAGAAAACAGCTCATTATGAATATATTGTTGTTGTAAATCACAAAAACCAAACATACTGACATATCCAGTCTAGCAAAAACAGAAATGATTAGCTAAAATAATTACTGTCAGTTTTTTGTGTTGTTGTTTAAGAGATAGCATATGATATATAAAAATATAAACATATAATTATGATTTAAACAACATATTTGATGTTTTAATCTATAATCCATATACAGAAACAGTACAAATTATACAAAAAGGTTTAGTTTTAAATTCATTGTTTTTTATGATGTTCCCCTTAACCTAGAACCAGTAAGAGCAGAGTGTGAAGGTTCAGTTAGCAGGGTAAGAGCACAGTTTTGCTCAAAATATTGCAATGCACACAACATTATGGGTGACATACCAGAGTTCAAAAGAGGACAAATTGTTGGTGCACGTTATGCTGGAGCATCCGTGACCAAGACAGCAAGTCTTTGTGATGTATTAAGAGCCACGGTATCCAGGGTAATGTCAGCATACCACCAAGAAGGACCAACCACATCCAACAGGATTAACTGTGGACACAACAGGAAGCTGTCTGAAAGGGATGTTTGGGTGCTAACCCGGATTGTATCCAAAAAACATAAAACCATGGCTGCTCAAATCACGGCAGAATTCAGTGTGCACCTCAACTCTCCTGTTTCCACCAGAACTGTCTGTCGGGACAATAAATTATTGTGGTCTAAATCCAGGTGTTTCAGTTTCATTGTCCAACCCCTGTTTATAAATGTTATAGAACAGTGACCTTATGAATTTTATACCCAAGCCAGTGATCGAAAGTGATGGAGTGAAGGCAGTTATGAACAACAGTCCTTCATCAATGGTCACAAGGCGCTGTCCACAGGAGGTGTTTAAAAACTCCAGCAGTACTGCTGTGTCTGATCCACCATACATACCAGTACAACATACACTACCAACACACCACCACCCTGTCACCATATAAATATATGCATTTTTATTTCATTTATTTGCTGCAAATATTATACTCATATTAATTTTTTTTACAGAGCAAATGTCTGGTCTCGGATCCCCCCAACCCTACAGCCGCGTATTTGGCGCCCTGCATTAGCATGCTAACGTGAACCAAAATTCTCTCACATTTTCCTCTTTCCAAAAAAAAAGGAGGAGAGAAGGGGGGGGGGGGGGGTGGTGGTGGTGGTGTGGTGGTGTTGAGGGGGGGTGAGGGGGGAGTGATGGGGGTTGTGGAAGAGAAAAAGATAATACAATTTCTGGCTCCTGCTGCATTAACTCTTCCCGGGGTTGCCATGGTAACGGGCTTCGGGCCCAGACATGACAACGAGGGATGGGGGGGGGAGTGGAGGCCCCCAAGGACGAGTGAGTGAGAGAGAGCAAGCGAGAGAGCAAGAGCAAAGAGAGAGAGAGAGAGAGAGAGAGAGATGGAGCACAAAGCCAAGGCCAATTACACCTCTCGCAGCACGTCAAGGGTTAAACCCATCAGATGCTGCCCGGCTGACGAGCCTCTGAGTGCGGGATGAGACGGGGGGGCTCGGCTTTGATTGACGATGTGTGGTCTTCCCTCTCTTAATACAGAAAATAAAAAATAGCCTGGGTTAAAATAAAAAAAGAATCGGTCATATTTTCACTTCTGATTTGGATTTTATTGATATGCAGTCTCATATACAAGAATCTGATGGAGGGACCGTTTTTTTTATTTTTTTTAATCAATATATTTTCCCAGAATGTATTGCGATAAAATATTATTGTCATTTGAACACAACATTTTATGCCACTGATATTATGAAAATAACTTAATAATGCATCTACACCTATTTAAAAAGCAACATAATTTTAACTACTGCAAATATTCTGACATTAGAACAGATATTGAAACCAAAAACAATTTAATGTCCCAAATATAAAAAAAAATCATCATGTCTATACATCGCACAATAAACTGATAATGTATTAATCATAGAACATGACTTAAAAAGGATTTATGTATATATATATATTTTTTTTTTCTTTCCCAAAATTAGACAAAAATATAGAGTAATACAGCTATGGGAGAGGCTTTAATTAATTTATTTATGTGATCATTGTATAATATTTACATTATTTAGCACATACCTGGTTAGGAACAACACTTTAAATGCCCAAATGGTATCTTCACAATGGAATCAAGAAATATTTTCGGTTTCAATATAATTCAATAAAAAAAAAGTAAATCAATTTTTAGAGCATTTCTATTGGTCCACTCTCAATTAACTTTTAATAAATTTAAAATTTAAAGTTATGTAAGATAATGAAAATATATGATTTTTTCTATTTCTATTGGTCCATTCATTAATAGAACATGAAAATTAACACAATGTAAAGCACAACTGAAAACTAATGACGATACAGTATGTCTATGTCTCATGTATTATTTGTTTTATATTTTATAGTTTAATTCTGGTTTAATTTATGTCACTTTGGTTTATTATTTTTATATTTTGGGCTGTTTATTTATTTATGTCTATCAATCTTAATTTGTTTATTTTATTATAGTGTCAAGATGAATTATTATATTTTTTTATTTTAATTCAAGTTAGTTTTCATTACTTGAGCACACTGTATTTGTGTGAAAATAAATTTGTTTGATAAAACTTTAAACCATTTAAAAATAATAGTGTTGCAGACAAAAGTCATATGTATATGT
Organism: Astyanax mexicanus; assembly: GCF_023375975.1. Lineage (NCBI taxonomy): Eukaryota > Metazoa > Chordata > Actinopteri > Characiformes > Acestrorhamphidae > Astyanax > Astyanax mexicanus. The sequence goes on along the minus strand of NC_064417.1, from coordinate 21,804,155 downwards.
ATGTATTATGTCATATATTACATAAATGTTTCATTGTTATTGATAATTCATTATAAAAAATTTGGCTGAAAATAAATATACTGAAAATAAGATATTGTTCTAGCAATGCAGATATGTATAAATATTACATCACATATTAATCCTGTTTCAAATCTAACCAAAAAGTGAGGAGATTGTTCTGTTCTTTCCAAGAATGAGGTAAAACAGTTCAGCCACATTAAGATTACTGATTATAACATTAGGATTATGTTTTATAATCTAATTCAGAATATGCGTATCAGGCCGGCTGTGTATTAGCAGGAACAGCTCTGCCAATAAAGCATCATATCATTTACCTCTGATATTCATATCCTGTAAATCTGACTTCAGAACTAAATGCTCAGCTGAATGTGTTTCACATTAAAGAAGGAGCTGGAAATGTGGATTTTACAGCATTAGACTGAGGGAACGAGAACAGAGCTGTGAGGGATTTTTTTGTGTGTGTTTTTCTTGAATGTGGAACCTCTTTAATCTAGCGCTGTTCATAAACGAGACAGACAAACTGCGAGCGTTCCCTCATCACATACTTTCAGCAGGTCTGCCTTCCAGAAACGTCCCCACGGTTCTGTACTAGAAATCCTGACGGATGTGTAGATATGCATCACAGACATGAGAGCCATATTTTACTCCACTGCTGGATGCGGTTCTTCATATTAACTGACGCCAACATATACCAAGGCTTTTACTAGCCAATAGTGATCTATATTGAGATAATAATAGTATTTGTTTTGCTATTTACTATAAAGCTTTAAGGCTCATTTTTGTATAACTGTTCATGTTTGAAGTTTGTATGCAGGTAAAAACATACAATATTTAATTCAAACACTTCCAACAATTGGTGTGCTATTATTATTTTTTTTTTTTTGAGATACCAGACCTAGGTTATGGGGGAACCCAAGACCCTGTGGGAAATTTCTGATTCTTAGATGCATCCCGATTCAGACGTGGACGATTCTGAATTGATTCACAAATCACAAAAAATGATTCAGACCTGCCAAATTCCATTTTTTTAGGTACGCATATTTTTTGATCCCACAATTCACCATGTCGCCACTAGTTTGTCACACTGGCTGGCCAGCAAAGAGGCTAATCCAGCAAACTACCCATTGAGCCATCCACTACTTTCATCCACGCATCATTTTCCTCCAAATTTTCAACACAGAGTCGCTAGGCTGAAGACTCTCAGGCGATCTCTCTCTCTCTCTCTTTCACTTTAACACACGCAGCTGATGGATCATTTCCTCTTTCTTATTTTTAAAGATTTATTTCTAATTTTCTCCCATTTTTCTTCCTCCTTTTTAGCTAGGTCGATTGACCTACCCATTCAGCTGCTAGACACTAGTGTTGCTACAACACAAGGATGGTAAAGACTAGCACATGCCTCGTCCGACACGTATGAAGTCAGCCACCACCTCTTTTCAAACTGCTGCTGATGCAGCATTACTGAGTAGCATCACAGTGCACTCGGAGGAAAACGCAGCGACTCCGTTCCGATACATCAGCTCACAGGTGCCTTGAGCTGATCGACATCACCTTAGGAGCAATGAAGGAAAAGAGCGGCCTCTACCCACCCAGAGAAAGCAAGGCCTATTGTGCTGTCTCAGGGGTCCAGAATCAGATGGCAAGCTGAATGACAGGGATTTAAAACATCAATCTCCCGATCTGATGGTCTCGCTTCGCCCACTGCAACCCTAGTTTCATCTTTTTAAGGTAGGTTAGAATATTTAGCAACACTTTGTTTAGTTTATTTCCTCCATTGAAGCTCTAAGTTAAACTCAGTAACTCAGCACATTACAATATATTCTCATATAAAAAACATTAAAACTATTGTATATTATTGTATATTATTATTGTATAATAATTTATTCGTACGCAGATCAAACACACATCAGCCACAACATTAAAACCAGCTCTGTAATAATCAAATCATGAGGTGCCTAAAGATATTCCCACCCCTACTGTAACATTTACAAAATTAGATACATAATAATACAACTGTATTATATGAGGTATTAGACATGCATAGAGCATAGATTCAATCGTTTAATGAATTGAAACTTACATTATTAAATAAAATAATTTGGTACTTTGATGTATCTGCAACATACTGTTATTAAATTTGCCATTTTTATTTTTTATTTATTGTATTATATAAGTATGCAATCTCATATATAATAGTCTTATCATCATTTTCAGAAATGATAATAGCCTAATAATAACAACTACACCCTATAAGAGAGGAATGAAATTCGAATTATTCAAAATATGCAGACATTGGAAATTATATTGGAAAAAAAATCAATCAAATGTCCTAAATAATAATAAAAAAATCATCATTTGTATATATTGCACACTAGGCCAATAACTTAATTATTATAGTAGGTATTGTAACTGAACAAAGGATGTATATATATATATGTATATATGTATATATATATCCATAATTAGACAAAATATAGAGTTATACAGCTATGGAAGCTGTATTAAATGAAATACTGTGGTACTGTGATGTATTTGGAACATACTGTTATTACATTTGCATCAGTATCGCCTGCATCTATCACACTACTGTACACTGTACAAACTAGCTCTGACACTGCAGCCAATAACAGCCAGGTACATTTCTCAAACTAGCCACCAATACTATTACACCCTGCAGCCTCCAGTCATTTCACTGCATCCAATATCAATATCATCACACCAATCACTGCAGACTGCATCAGTAAAAAATCACCACAGTTCAGCCAGATTGAAAATCTATAGAGGTGTGTGCTCCGACACCAGCATAATACAAATCCATTTGTGCTGTATGCTGTGTGTGTGAGTGTGTGTGTGTGTGTGTGTCTCAGGTGTGAATGGGGAGCAGGTCAGTGCGGTGCAGTGTTATTATAGCAGGAATCTCTGCAGAATGAATGAGGGTGTGGAGAGGAGTGGGCAGACCCGAGCAGACGCACTGCCAGCCAGCTGACAACCCACAGCACCGCAGCATCCGTCACCTGCCCTAAAGAGCAAAGGTCATCCCTTACAGACTCCGTCTCAGGAGGAGCTAATGAGGATATATACCACACCACAGACCCCTCTGTCTTTTTGTCTCTATCTCTCTCTTTCTTTCGCTCTCTCTTTTTCTCTCTCTCTCTCTTTCTTTCTCTGTTTCTTAGTCTCGCTCTCGCTGTTTTTCTCTTTCTGTCTCTGTTTCTCTTGAGTCTCTTTCTCTATATTACTCTCTCTCTCTTTTTCTCTCTCTCTGTCTCTCTTAGTCTCTTTTTCTCTCTCACTCGCTGTTTCTCTTAGTCTCTCTTTCGCTGCTTCTCTCTTTCTGTCTCTTTCTCTCAGTCTCTTTTTCTATCTCTATCTGTTTCTCTCTCTAGTTCTCTCTTTCTGTCTTTTTGTGACTCTCTCTGTTTCTCTCAGTCTCTTTTTCTTTTATCTGTCTTTTTCTCTTTCTGTTTCTCTCACTAGGTCTTCTTTTTCTCTCAGTCTTTCTTCGTCTCTCTGGTTGCTCTGTGTGTCTCTCTATTTCTCAGTCTTTTTCTCTCACTGTGTCTGTTTCTCTCAGTGTTTCTTTCTCTCTTTCTTGCTCTCTGTTGTTTCTCTCAGTGTCTCTTTCATTCTCTTTCTTTTTCTGTTTCTCTGTCTTTCTCTTTTACTTTTAGTGTCTCTCTTTTTCTCTGTCTCTCTCTCACTCTCTCTGTCTTTTTTCTCTCTCTCAGTTGCAGTCTTTCTTTCTCTCTCTACGTATCTCTTTGTTTCTCTCAGTGTTTCTCTCTTCCTTATTTTTCTTTCTTTCTTTCTGTTTCTGCCTACAGTAATATTAACCAGCTTCATCTGCAGAATATGATCAGTCATTTTGATACACTCTTTGATCAATGATCATTTCTGATCATTTAAAAGCTTCATTGTTTGTTTTCTAGTGTCTGTACCTAAGCAGTTTACCAAGCATTATATACAAGAATATAACTGTCTGAAAGCTGAAAAAAATTAAAATGTATTGGTAGCTCTTCAGACATTTACTTCAAGCTACATACAAAGTTGACATAAGAAAAATATGAATTTATTGTTCTTCACCCCTTTATAATATACAATTACATGTTTGTCAAGTGGCTAAACTTGGTTACCCACAAAATGCATGTGTGACCCCATTCGTTAAATTGCCCAATTAGGAGGGTTAAAGAGGAGAGCCTTGGATGCTAACATTAGCTTAGCATAAACACTGCACAAGGTTGTATCACCTTTAACTTGTGTATTCCATTACAGAATGGAAATTAAATCATCTGTAAAACTGAAAGGGCTATTTTGTATTATTTGGTTGAATTGAAACATTTAGAATGTGTCCAATAAAATGGCTGAAGTGAAAAAGAAATAATAAAAAAAAGTGTTTGTATCCTTCTATTCAATTAGAGTTAATTCAGCACTTGGAAATGGAAAACATGCACAGTCCCAAAAAATGTTTAAAAACAGGACTGCAGCTCTTGCATTAAGCTTTTTATCCTGTCAGGATCATTTTGTTCTAACAGTGTAGGTTATCCGTTTTTTTTTACAAAGTCAAAAAGACACACACACACACACACACACACACACACACTGAGAAAAAGGCCCAGTCCTCAGAAGCACAGGTTGTTCCTTCTATAATTAATTGCAAAGTGAGGACATAAAGAACAGCGGGTCCGATTACCGGGCGTGTAAAGCTATCTGTTGATGGAATTTGATTTCCGTGGCATTATCACAGCGCTCTTCCTCGCTAATCATACACCTGATAATTACACCACACAGCACATTCATTCATCACAAGCAAAAGGTTAGATTTAAATATTTATCCTGCTTACTATGAGCACTATGAATCTGCATACACTCCTTTTTTTTTACACAACAATTCTTTTCTATGTCAATTGATCCAGTATGTAAACACACACACACACACACACACACACACACAGACACTCCAGTCCGTGTCCTAAAATAAGCACGTCTGTAGCGTAGCTGCTAAAACGTAACCGGGAGAGAGAGAGAGAGGAGTAACAGGAGGCTGACCTGATTTTGGGGGGATGAATCTGTGGAACAAAGAGAGACCCAAAGGGAGCGGAGGAAATGAGTTTTCGGGGTAAGCCGGGGCTCGCGCGTGATTTGGAGGCGGGCGCGGCGCTGTGTAAAGTAGTTGGGGTGATTCTGATTTGGGTAGCCTGGGCGGAAAATAGCCGCCCCCCACCCCCCTCCCTCTTCAGGCTCAGGAACGCTACCCAACCTCGCCGGTTCTCCAGCTGGGCCTTGTTCCCCCGCATGTAGAGACGCCCAAATGAACACACGGCGCTGACGGAGTCATCAAGGTGACTTTCCCTGCTGCTCGATTAAGACGTCAGAGCTGCCAAAATAATAAGTGAAGGGAGGGGCTGGAGTGTGCTGTGGTTGGGCGTGGGCGCTCTACCACGTTTCAACCAAGTGCAAAGTTCCAGCACTGTAGGTAGAGATGGACCACTCTAACTGTGGCTTTCCAAGTATTAAAAAAAATAAAAACATTTTATGATACAGGACCAAACCAAACAGGAATAATTATACTCTATTCTATTAAAATGCTCTTTCTATTGAAACACAAGTTCATGCTCTATTATGGTGCTCATCTTCATAGTAGTAAAATAACTAGAGCTGTCGGTTCAGAAGCTACACTACATTGCCAAAAGTATCCGCACTCCTGCTTTGCTAATGCAGTTAGTAATGCAAGGTTTGGATGTAGCTGCTATAAAATATAGAAACCCATTCTCTGAAGAGATCTCTATTTTGTACTGTTCTTGAGCTAATCTGGAGGCCACATGATGTTTGGATGTAGGTCTGTAACGATTGGCAGAACCTTGCAGAAAGTTAGTCATTTTACATGGATAGAGTGAGTTGCTTTTGTTCCCAGCCCATTCCACATTGTTATAACATCACTGACAGTTGACTGTGGAATATTTAGGTATTTAGGTAGATTAAGGTTAAAATAGAGACACAATTAATTACATTTAAGCGTCTGACAACACTAATAGAAATATAATTCTATTTTGTCAGTCTTACACTAATTATCTTGTTTTCATTTAAATACCGAAAATATTATACACTTACGTTTTAGGAAGAAGAAATTGTGTGATTAATCTGATCAACCCTAGAACACTAACGTTAAAGTTAGTAACATCATCACTAATGTTGGGTATCGTCCTAACAAAAAAAAATAATAATGCTGCTGGGAACTTGGTCTTTTGTCCACCAATTCCTGGGACATGTGAGCGCCTGATTTAAACACACAAACACAACTAACATTAGGTAAATTAGACCCATAAAATACGTTACTCTCTATCACTAACTCTGAATGAAAATCCCCTGAACACATGCCTCTTAAAAAAAAAACATAGATGGGAGGAGGGAACCAACCATAACATTAATGACATCAATGAGCATCCTGAAGCTACTCAAAGTCCTATGAAACTCAGACATCAGCAAGACAAGGAAAATCACATGAAAAAATTGTGTGGGTGAAAATCATCAAGTTTTTCATCAATTGGTATGACAGAAACATTAATTACCAGCTTTATACTGCAAGTTTTCTTGTTAGATACTCATTAGATGCTATATCTTGTGTCAGGTTGGACAATGTTTTATCATTTTTATTCATCAATAAATGTTTTTTTTCTTTCGGAGGAGGTTGCTTTCCGAGGAAGTATTGTGCCATAGGTGCTCCAATGTGGTTGCTTAGTGGTTGCTGTTGCATCTCATATGGTTGATAGGGTGTTGCAAAGCAGCTGAAACGGTGTGAAGGCCAACTAATACTTCTGCGTCAAACCTACGCTGTAGCCTACACGGCACCACGTATCCTACGCCATAGTTTGATGTGCACCTCTCTGGAAATGTAACTATGCGTTGCATAACTATGTTCGACACAGAACTATAAATTGGGCTTAATGGTGTTACTAGTGGTGGTAGCTATTGTATTGCTAAACAGGTGCAATAGTGTTTGTTGGAGATTGCTAAGTGTGTGCATGTTAGTGTCTCAGGTTAGCAGAACTAGTTAAAGAGAGTTCAGGAAAAAATCCGCCAGACAAAGAACATAATATACATAATATAGCAAGATAACAATACAATCATGCTTTGCTCTGTTTTGCTTTGCTTTGCACTGTGCAGCCATCATTAAGAAGAAGCAGTATTGAATGCGGATCAGTCTCATCACAGTTAATAAGGTCAGTATCAGTGCCGATATTGATCCAGAGCTCTGGAACCATGCAGCAGGAAAGCTTCTAATGTCTTCTAAAGTGATGTCACTGTTTCTGGACGTCTGACTGTCGCACAGGCCCAGAAGCTCTGATTCTTTTCAAACAATGACTCCTTTTTATAAATGGGAGAATTCAGGTTTTAAGGGCTCTGTCACTTTAATGCAAATAAGCTGCTGCTGGCCACACTATGTGTATGCTGAGCGTTTCATTTATCAAATGTTAGTGTTAGCTTGTGCTAAATGGCAATACAGGAACAAACTAGTTCATGCTTAACTGACTTACCACAGAGGGTAGGTACAGATCCCTCCCTCAGAAGAAGTCTGCTGAATAATCCTGCTCAAAAATATGTTGCCTTTAGGTAAAACAAAATGATCAATATTGAGGTCAGCAAACTGTTGTTTTGTTATGTCATGTCCCTATATTGTACTATAAATCAATAATGTAATTACAGTAACAAGCCTAATTTATACAGAAAAATAAAACTGTAGTTTTAACCCATAACTGAATCAGATCAAAAACAGAGTCAAAACCCATTATAATCAATGATCCATCTATAAAGATTTAAAGACTGACTTAACCTCTTAACATGCTGTCAGACCTAGACAGCTATTGCTTCCTCTTATTAATAATAACTTAATAATAACTCATATTATGATAATTCTGCCCCACCATCTATGCTGTTATTGAATACAGTAAGACACCTTATAGGATGTGAATGGCTATTGCTGGCTTTAACACACAGGTACAAGAACCTTACAACGATGCTCAGCTGTTCACTATAAAAAAGCAATTAAATCCACAAATCCACAGCATTCAATGGGGTCATTTCTTGGGCATCTGGCAACCCAGGTTAACTGGCCTGGCCAAGCCGAGACATTTTCACACTATATTGAGACAGAGGAATGTCTCTGTGCTGGCATGCCGTTCAATCTAAGACACCCACACCTCAAGACATGTCCTACCCGATTCCCCCCCAGAGCCCACCAGGCCTGGTGCTATAGACACGCTCCGTTGTGTCCTATTTATAGGCTGCAGTCAGCCAGTGTGAAGCCTGGCTCGGCCAGCTGTGCATCTGTGGGGAGGGGAGTGAGATCAGGCAGGGGAAGAAGAGTCAGGATGCTGCACAGCTGCGGGAGACACCTGGACGCCCGGTCGCTCCGGCGCTGAGGCCGGGGTCACTGGCGGGGCCGACACCAGAGCGGGGTGGACCTGTGGTGACACTACATCCACACCACTGCAGGGGTGAGCGGTAGCTGAGTGATCCCCTGCACGTGTGCTGTGGGGACAGGGCTACCTCTGGCTTTTAACAGCCTATATCTAAGTATCTAAGCCGAAACGACTGAATCGTAGAGTTGATAAATTAGCAATCGAGGAATTAATAGATTATTTTGCCAATTAAACTGTGAAATTATAGTTTTCAAAATGGCCAACAGGAAAAAAACTAAACCAAGAAGCCTTAAAGAAGCTCTGTGTGGTTGTTAGCATTGTGACTAATCCACTCGGTCATTTAGCACTGTGAATACAACCCTGCCAAGGCTGGCTGCTAGCATCACAGCTAGCCCACTCTAACCCACTCTGTCATTTAGCACTGAGACTACAACCCTGCCAAGACTGGCTGTTAGCATTGTGGCTAACCCTCTCTGTCATTTATCATTATTATTACAATCCTGCAAAGGCTGGCTGTTAGCATCACAGCTAACTCACTCTAACTCACTCTGTCATTTAGCACTGTGACTAAAACCCTGCCAAGGCTGGCTGTTAGCATCACAGCTAACCCATTTTGTCATTTAGCACAGTGACTACAACCCTGCCAAGACTGGCTGTTAGCATTGCAGCTAACCCACTCTGTCATTTAGCACTGTGACCACAACCCTGCAAAGGCTGACTATTTGCATTGCGGTTAACCCAATTCATTATTTAGCACTGTGACTACAACCCTGCAAAGGCTGGCAGTTATCATTGAGGCTAACCTAGTTCGTCATTTAGCACTGTGACTTCAACGCTGCTTAGGCTGTCTGTTAGCATCACAGCTAACCCATACTGTCCTTTAGCACAGTGACTCCAACACTGCTAAGGCTGGCTGTTAGCATTGCAGCTAACCCACTCTGTCACTTATCACTGTGACTACAACCCTGCCAAGGTTGGCTGTTAGCACTGTGGTTCACTATCTCCAACCTTGAACAGTCTGGCTTCTGTATCTGTTAGCATTGTGACTCTAGCCCTGTTGGTCTGGCTTTTAGCACTGCAACTAACATGCAGCAACACTGTTAGCATTGTGGCTAACACACTCTTTAAGACGTTCAAGCTTTGCTGCTGTGTTCGTACGTATCGTGGCTCCATTTCTGCCATGGCCGACTGTTAGCACTGTAGCTAACACACTCCAAGACTGCTGAGCCCAGCTCTTGTGTCTGTTAGCATTGCAGTTTTGACCCTAACAATGCCAGATATGCTGTTTTAACCTGTTGTGTGTGACTTTTGTGTCTGTTAGCATTGCAGATTTAACCCTGCTGAACTTTGGCCTGGATGCTGAGTCTATTAGTTTCATGACTTTGGCTGTTAGCATCATAGATAACAAGCTCCAACCATGCTATGCACTGCTTTTAACATCTGGCTATACTTCTTCAGACTTCCAAATTGTGTACTTTTTCAAACTGCATATTTTATCAACATATTAAAGACAACTTGATGCTTTAAGATTAAAGTTTTTTGGATGTTTTCTTTTATTTAAACATTTCATCCTGCACTCTACCATCTTGCATGTGCAGTGCCCTGTGGGCACCACCGTCTTGTCTCTTATGGAAGACCTAGGTAACATGCACTTGTGGCTTGACGGCTAAGAACACAAACAGCAGTCATTATTATGTTGGTACATCAGATTTAACGCCTTTAAAAACCTTAAAAATAAAATCCTTTATTTTTTTTTTAAAGCTAATAAAGTTTAAACAATTAGATGACTGCTGAATACTGAGTGTTTATCAGCTATGTTAGCCTTGTAACTCAGAATTGGACACTAAACATGCCGTGTTTGATTGACAACACCTGGAATAAATGCACTATACCATATGTTTGTCTCTTTCTAGTGACATGATGTAATAATGTGGCGTGACATGTTGTAACTACACAAATGAGGGTTGTTCCTCATCCCCATGGGGGTTAATCCCCCATATTTATTGCTGTCCATCAGCTCTCTGTCTGTCTGTCAGTTTGGGGGATGGTGGGGCACAGCATCTCTTCTATAGCCCCATTCATTGTGATGACAAGAGACACTCCACAGCTAATGAAGCCCCCAGAACACTTGTGTTCTATACATCTCAGAGCTCGCCGTGAATATTGAGCCTTTTCACAGCTGCTGTAGATGTGCGAGTCTATCCTCTGAAAGCACTGGAGCTGCATTAGCTCTTCATTTGTTCTTTTGGGCAGGGTATATTTCGTATGTGTGTTTTTCCAGAAACAAGCATGGATCTTCATGGATTGTTTAAATATTCCTTTTTATTCTGTTTTATAAGATTAAAAGCATAACCGAGCGCCCAAACATCAAACGGGAGCAGTTTGTGGCGCAGTTTTAAAGTGAAATTAAATCCCACTGAAAAACAACATTAAATGTTCTTAACAACTTCTGCCCTTAATGCTGTCAGCGGCACTTTCACTGCATTTACTGCTGAACCTCGAGTTTTATGATGTCATGTGGAAACTGTTTAGTTGTTCTCTATTGGACAAAAAAGAGGATTCAGTTCGTGGCTTTATTGAAAACTGAACTTAAGTTTCTATTCCTGTTTGTAATTCTGCACAAAAAATAATACCACAATATTTCATGGTATTTTTACGATAACGACACTCTTGGCTGTGGTTTTGGGTTGTGAGGTTGAGGGTTTTGAGATAGTATATCAAAATAATGAGATGGTATCTCAAAATAAGGAGATAGTATCTCAAAATAGTGACTAACAATCTCAAAATAATGACATACTATTTCAAAATAATGACATACTATTTCAAAATAATGACAATGAGACAGCAGTTTGCGTAATAATAGGAAATAAAATGTGCAGTTTTTTTTTTTTTTTTTTTGGTGGTGGGAATGGGCTTCCATAACAGTGCAAATAGTCTTGCAATATATTTAAACCATGTTGATGAATGATTAGTGCAAAAGCTATATCTTACTTAAACATAACTCATTTGTGCTGATTAAGCCAAACAAACTGAAATTTAAAATGAATCATTTAGATACACACCTTTTTGGCACTTTTTTTTTTTTACACATCAGTAGTGTGCAGTCGCTCCCTCTTCTCTTGGGTGTGTCTCTTTGTGCATTAACTCTCTGATCATTGTGTTCCATGTTATAAGAGCAAGTTACTATTTTCTCTAATGCTTAGTTTGACTATAAACTGGCTGACTAAAGAAATGGTAAAATGAAAGTGCACTGTGGTAAAACTGTGGAGAAAAGATATTTTACTTTTTAAGTAAAGAAAGGCTAATTTAATTTGCTTAAATCTTTCTTTTTTCATTTACTTCACTTTCTTAAAGACTTTCCCCAATGTGTGTAATCGTGTGACTCCATTGTGTGACATGGAGCCAACATGGTCGAGGACTCAAACAAGAACCGAGCCAACTGAAGAACTCAAGCAAAGAAAAAAATGTTTATCCATGTCTATCACTTACTTTTATAATAGAGGTGAAATGTTGGTTGCGATTGTGATACTGATTTGAAGTCATATTGCACAGCACTAATTTTAAGTACATATTTTAGAGCATTTCCTTTGATTTCTTTATTGAAAATGATATTTTCTTATTTAAAAAAATGGAAAAACATATCAACTATGATTTTTTTTCAGATAGCAATAATTAAGTGAAATTTATACTTTTATTAAATTTGACAAATTCGCTTAAATAGACACTGCTGCTTTAACTCTAGCCTTCTTATACCACAGGAACCAAAACCAAACATTTATCTATTATCCATTTCTGTTAACCAACCAGGAATACAGTTACTAAACTAATGAACCAGCTATCATGTATCTTGGCAGCACACAGTTCCTATACACCAGTGTGTGTTTTGCATGCAAGGTCGGCTCACGTGGGTGGTCTTACAATGGCATGGATTTGCTATGCATGTCGAGTATCTGTGCTCTTTTACATTCTGGCAGTGCTGAGGGGAGATGTGAGCCAGGAAAAGGCTAACATGCTGCACTTGGGGTTGTGTTGATAGAACACATTTATTTCTGTTTATTGGGTCGATTATAAAAATACTACTAGAGGAGTTTTTGAATGGACCTGCACTTTAGGTAGAGCCTTTATTCCTTTAATCAATCACTGTTGGGGGGAAACTGGTTGATATAAATGGGATTTCCTTTGTGTATCCAACTCATCTTCTCCTCTGCATGCATGAGGGCCAACAATAATTGATACACAGCGGAAAGCTTGGAGAGATGCCAAGCCGAAGAGGTCAGCGCTGGAGTCCGGTATAAAAAAAGACTTGGTGTCCAAATCAGGTCAGTCTGGATTTTATTTTTTTAGATTTACACTAGTTTTGAAAAAGAAGCAACCCATAGGAAAGAAAAATTCAACAAAAAGTCTGTAGTTTCTCTGAGACAACCTTAAGGTCAGACAGAAAGATTTAGCATAAGACTGCTGTTGCTTAAATGTGTCTCCTGAGACAAAGAGAGAGATTAGTAGGCTCATATATCTCCCATGTGTCTCCTCTCGAGTTTTAGTATAGATCTCAAAGGCAGTGGTATTGTGAGTATTTGGGGTAGTGGTGGCTTAGTGGTTAGAGCACTGGGTTATTAATGATAAGCTTGCGGGTATGATCTCATATGTGTCTAAAACCAGGTTCTCAGTTTTGGCCCCTTTAATCACAGAAGTATTTCATGTCTCATTTTTGTCTAAAGCAATTTTAGGAAAAACACCTGTGACCAAGTTGATGTTTAGATGAAACCTAGGTGAGAATCACAAATATATTTCCTGAGACATCAAAGATCAACATCTGAGCAAAATATTTTTTTCTTATTAATTTTGTTTACTGACGGACTGATAGGGGTGGGACAATATATTGATCTCATGGTACAACCCCTGGCAAAAAGTATGGAATCACCAGTCTTGGATGAGCACTCCTTCAGACATTTCATTCTGTAAAACAAACTCTGATCAACAACATGATACAAAAATAAGGTCATTCCAAAGTGCAACTTGTTGGCTTTCAGGAACACCCAAAGAAATGAAGAAAAAACATTGTGGAAGTCAGTGAATGTTACTTTTATTGACCAACCACAGGGAAAAAAATATGGAATCACTCAATTCTGAGGAAAAAAGTATGGAATCATGAAAAACAGATAAACAAAAGATGATTCAAAATACATCACTAGTATTTAGTTGCACCACCTTTGGCTTTTATAACGGCTTTCAGTCTCTGAGGCATGGACTTGATGAGTGACAAACAGTATTCTGCATCAATTTGGTGCCAACTCTCTTTGATAGCAGTTGCCAGATCAGCTTTGCAGGTCGGAGCCTTCTTGTGGACCATTTTTTTCAATTTCCACCACAGGTTTTCAATTGGGTTGAGATCTGGACTATTTGCAGGCCATGACATCGACTGAATGTGTCTTTCTCCAAGGAATGCCTTCACTGTTTTTGCCCTATGGCACGATGCATTGTCATCTTGGAAAATTATTTCATTATCTCCAAACATCTGTTCAATTGAAGGGATGAGAAAACTGTCCAAAATGTCAATGTAAACTTGTGCATTGATAGAAGAATTAACCACAGTCATCTCCCCAGTGCCTTTGCCTGACATGCAGCCCCATATCATCAAGGACTGTGGAAATTTGGTTGTTTTCTTCAGGCAGGCCTCTTCATAAATCTCACTGGAACGGCACCAAACAAAAGTTCCAGCATCACCACCTTGTCCAATGCAGATTCTTGACTCATCACTGAAGATAACTTTCATCCAGTCATCCACAGTCCATGATTGCCTCTCCTTAGTCCACTGCAGTCTTGTTCTTTTATGTTTAGGTGTCGATGATGGTTTTCTTTTAGCTTTCCTGTTTCCTTTAGGCGATTTCTTACGGTTCGGTCACATACATTGGCTCCAGCTTCTTCCCATTTATGCTTCATCTGTTTAGTTGTACTTTTTCAAGACAAATGGCCTTAAGTTGCTTGTCTTGACGCTTTGATGTCTTTCTCGGTCTACCAGTACGCTTGGCTTTAACAACCATTCCATGCTGTTTGTATTTGGTCCATATCTTGGATACAGCTGACTGTGAACAGCCCACATCTTTAGCAACCATGCATGAAGAGTTACCTTCTTCAAGAAGTTTCACAATCCTCTCTTTTGTTTCAAGAGACATTTCTCTTGTTGGAGCCATGGTTCTTGCCACTCTAATTCGTCCAGCAGCCCTCCAAGGTGTCATGACTGCAGGTGTTTTTAACTGCAGACTAACGAGCAGATCTAATCTGAGGCAGGTGTCCATTTAGGGAAAGGAAATTGACTGGGTGTGTCCTTATTTTCTACCTTCAATTTGAGTGATTCCATACTTTTTTCCTCAGAATTGAGTGATTCCATATTTTTTTCCCTGTGGTTGGTCAATAAAAGTAACATTCACTGACTTCCACAATGTTTTTTCTTCATTTCTTTGAGTGTTCCTGAAAGCCAACAAGTTGCACTTTGGAATGACCTTATTTTTGTATCATGTTTTTGATCAGAGTTTGTTTTACAGAATGAAATGTCTGAAGGAGTGCTCATCCAAGACTGGTGATTCCATACTTTTTGCCAGGGGTTGTATATCGTATAGTTTACATTTGTGAAGGCACACCAGATTATACATACCACTATCAATAAACATCACAGGCAATCCAGATTATAAGGTGCATTATGTAACACTATTAAAGAACATGGGTTTCGGCATGTTTTCCTACTAATTCAGCAGGTCTCGCTGCTGGGTGCTAAGTTAAGTAAAGCTAAGCTGAGTAAACAAAACTAGGATTAAAGATATATTCTCCTAAAAAAAACATTTATTTGGGTGAATAAAGTGCTTCTAGTTATTTACAGTAATTTTAGATTTTTAGATTTTCAATATAGCTGGGTGCAGCAATACTATCATTAGCAGCTAATCGCTAGCGCTAGCCGCATTTAGTGCTAGTAAATGCCGCCTGACAGCACTACACTGAAGAACCCTGAGTGTTCCGGTGAGCCAGGCCGATATTAGCTATTAGCAGTTCGCCCTACATAGCTTGTTTTAACAAAGCAAACACTCCTGCTTGCCAGGGTTAGCGGCAGGCTACAGTGCAGTAAGCGACTTATGCTAACAGTGTTCCCGTCTTGGTGCTGGAAAAATAAACTGAAACTCCTGTATAACTCTGTACGTCAGAGGAGAAGCTTTACTCATTCTTACAACCTTACTGGTAAAATTCATACACAAGGCACACCAGATTATAAGACACTAATGATTTTAGGGAAAATTAAAGGATTTTAGTTGTGCCTTATAGTGCAAAAAATACGGTTGCAGCTTCATTACTCCACATGGTAGAGAATATCGGTTGTCCAATTTATTAATATATTGAGTTTTAAAGAATCACAGTATTGTGATATCTTTATCATGGGCAATGTATTGTGATAATATCGTATCATGAGATGCCCCCTGAGTTCCACCTTAACTGACTGATGAAATGTGTTTTTTACTAACAGAATTAAGTTGTTCCACCTTAAAGGAGTCAAACTCTGGAACATAACAACAAGACACAACGAGCCTAAGTGTTGAATTATCAATAACACGGTGCTCTAACCACTAAGCCTCCACTGCCTATAAACATGAAACATAATGGATCTACGTAGTCAATATAATATAAAATAATAAGTCATATTTTCAGCCACACCTCCTTTTTCTTTTAAATAAAGAGCATTCCTATTGTTTTAACGTCGTTGACAATACGCAGCCGATTGCAGTCCAGCCGAACAAGACTTGCCTGGTTTTTTTTTCTCTTTTCTCGTTTGTTCTTTTTTTCTTTTTTCCTCCGCAGCTAGTTTATTTATGAGCCGTTGATAAGCAGAGCATTTCCAAACAACCTGTTACCGCCGGAGAAACAGCGAGGGAGGAATCTCCCATCAACGTCAATGATGAAATGTTGGAAATAAAACCATATATTGATTCCTCACAGGAGGCCCAGTGCAAATTCAATTGTCTTCAGTCCGGTGTTTAACTGCGCTGATAGAAGCGTTTAGGAATGCTTTGAAATCCTCTCCAGCACTAAACTGTCAGTGTAAACCTGTGCGCGGCTGAGGTGCGGCTCCACGGCTATCGTATACAACAACAACACAAAAAAGAAAAAAGAAAGCTCGGAAACCTCGTTTTGCTGCTTGACACAATGGCATACATTCGGCTGTCGGCGCTGCGTAATTAGCCGGAGCATTGTTAAAGCGAAAATAAGCGCGCAAAAACAGTGCATAAATAATCATTGTTCCAGCCACGCCGCCTCGCAGTATCATAAAACATACTTTATACCGTTTAATAGGCAAATGGCCACTCTTTATTCTCCCCCGTAACACGAGGAAATAAAACACTCCCATTCCGCGAAACGCAATTACTGCAATTTAGCCTGTTCCATCTGACAACAATGCATCTAATGAATCACATTATGACCACATTCATCTCAAATCACAGCCACTGCCATTTCTAATAACTGGCTTTGTCATAACAATATGTCATCAGTGGCGATGTGACATCCCCTCACATGCAGGGAAATATCCCACCACAAAATGAAACGGGGAAGCGCGGCATTAAAATAATCCGCACAGATGCAGTGTAAATAACGGCCTGCAGCGCTGCTCAGGGTCACGCTGCTGCTGCTGCTGGTTTAGTGTGCATGTGTCTCTGTCTGAACACACATCAACATCACACTGGGTTTAGTGGCTTCTGCAATAAAGCTAAAGTGAACAACAAGTGTGCTTCTTGACAAGGTGGCAAAACCTATCCTCCTCCACCATTAGAACCTGATACTGGATTACTGGTCTGGGTCCAGTTTCCCAAAATCATCTAATTTTCCTCAATATTTTCAATTTTGTACATTTCAGATCTTTAAAAAATGTCTTACACTTCTAGGCCTCTGTCAAGTCCAGCAATTAAAACATTCATAACAGTAGTTTCACTGTAACGTCATTCACCTCAACCTATTCTGAACTCTGAACTCTTTTCTTATTCCTCCTCACCTAAGTACTAATCACACTCAACCGATTCTCAACAGGCTGTGTGTATAAGGATCTCATCTGTTTGCCTGCAACTTTGCAAAGTATTGCCAACTATTTCTCGTCGTGTGCTGAGCATATGCCTGTGTCGATCTAATATATGATCTCTGCTTTGTTTGTTGTATGTTTGTTTTTTGCTCTTCTGCTGTTTTTTTTTTTGTATTTAATATTGAGAATAATTTATAACAGTTAACAACCATAACTACAGAACAATAATAATAATAATAATATGAAAATGCTATACCATAAAACATTTACAAACAACATACAGTATATTGTTTTTGTTTTATCCAGCTCTATGAGGACCATCGTAAACCCAGTGAGGGACTTCCCGCTCTCTTCCTCTGTGGGAATTTGAAGGCTGATGACATGCAGGCCTCTCTCTCTCTCTCTCTCTCTCTTTCTCTTATCCTGGAGTCTGGAGGGTGTTATGACAGCAGGGAGTGCTGGAGGACATGAGGGATGGCAGGGCTGCGCGTCGAGCCCACCGCAGCTTACGTCAGCTCCCAGTCTCATGCCAACCGCACTCCTGCTGCCACTAATTGTGCCCCATGTGAAGAGGATGTTTATATCTGCAGTTTGAGAGAGCGCAGGATAACAATGGCTTGCGAAACATGTTGCTGGGAGAGTTGCGGTTTAGCTCTGCTATTTAACCCTGGGATAGAGCTGTTATTACTGATGAGGGCAATAGATTAGACAGTGCTGTTTCGGATCATTTTTCGTGTGTAGAGGCAGAGGAATTCTTAGAAATTACAAATTAAGAAAGTATAGGTTCTAATTTGGCCTGTCACGACATATTTACATTACAGACTTATTGTGAATCATTTTTGCTAACCTCTATATTGCCTATTGTGTTTATTCCAATTTACAACATCTAATTTGATGTTGTAATAATTTAACCCTTCAAAACACACCTACTATTTTATCCTTTTTACTTTTGTAACCCCCTGAATTATGTTCCAGTGAGGGAAAAATATAAGAATACTGTCTCTAATGCACACAAAATAAGACACTACTATAATCATATAAAATCTATATAAAAACAAATCAAAATTAACTCAATTGTTATTCCTAAACACGTGTTTTAAATAACAAAATTAGTAAAAATGAGCTTGTGTTACTTTGCCTCATTTGCTGTATAGTGCTGACATGCCCTAATGTCTGAGTTGCTGCTTTTTTTTCTCCATTGCAGTAGGCGGGGCTAAGCTAAAGCTAGGCTAAGCTGCTATTTCATTGGCTGATTTATGATATATTCTGATGGACAACAGGTCTCGATTAGCGCTTTGTGCAACAAAATAGTTGAAAAAAGAAACTACATGATGTCCATTGTAATTAATGCAGGGTCTGAAAGGGTTAATGAGGGTGTAACTGCATTATTGTGTTATAATTTTATGTTATCACTGTAAAAGTGGCGCAAAATAAAATGTCAATAATGTTTGGGGCAATATATCATCCAAATATCCAACATCTAGTAGCAGAAGGAGAACATTTATTAGTGTATTAATGAGATTAAATGCTATTAATTTAAATTTTGCCTTGTGATGAGAAATAAACCTTAGCTTTCGCAATTGTGTTATGTACTTGTAATTTCTTAAAACAAAAAAAAGCAGAAGAGCAAAAAACAAACATATTGTGAGCTTTTCATTTTGCATAATAAACAAAATAGTTTAAAAGTTTTATACTTTTAAAATGATGTGATTTAATGCTACAGTTACTGTTCTAGCAGTACAAAAAACATAAAACAAAAAAAATAATATGCTTTGTTTATTCACGTAAATATCTGTTCTGCTTTCGGATTGGTTGACATCACAAAAAGGAAGACATCCAAACGGCTCATTGAAGCAAATGATTTCTGACACCAAACCCAGAAACACAGAAGACTCACAGCAAACGAATGGTTGGAGAAAAAAAAAGTGAAAAAAGTGATTTTTGCATAATATATCCCTTAAAAGGTAAATAACACTGCAAACCACTGTAAATCTGCAAACCTCAGAGGGTTAAATGTCCAGTCCTGGCATAAACGCTGCTCTCAGCATATTCTTTTGCCCATCAAGTAACATCCTGGTCATTTTCACCACTGTTCCACCATGTCTTTCCATATTTACAGTTGTTTACATCGTAGCCAATGGCATATGGCACATTATTAACCACATCCTGGCACCATCAAAGCTCTGCCGCTGACCTGCCCGTGCCTTACAGCGTGCCTGAGGTATGCAGGGCTACTCGACAGGCTCCAGTGCCGCAGGGTCCGGGGAGACGTGTAGAAAGTGTTCCAGTCAGTCAAGCTCCTCTCTCTCGCTGTCAGCAACATGTTCTCCAGAGAGCCACGGGTTCCTCCACCCACCAGCTCCAGCTCCTGCTCCAGCTCGACTAGTCCGTCTCCATGAGAGCCAGAAGTGCTTCTCTACAGCTCTAACACTAAGCAGCCTCTTACTGTTGTTTATACAACAAATTATTCACCAGCCAGTGATTAGCTAATCGGCTAATCAATAATATCTCAAACTGTGCTACAACTATTTCTAGGGCTGTGTATTTGGCAAAAAGCTGGTGATATGATACAATATGTATAATTATATATATTTCTCAGTTTTGACCAATGTGATGTAATTTTGTTATTATTAAAGAATGGTAGGCATGTTACAAACATGTTATTTCTTGTAGATCCTGGACTACTGTATTAATTTAAGATGTATATAGAATTTAGATACTTGACCTCAAATGTTTTTTTTTTTTGATCAAATGTTTACTTAGTTAAATCAAAAATCAAAAAAGTAAAACCTGGATGTTATTTATTATTTGTTACTATGACTAGTTCATAATTTATGACAATTGCTAAGCTTAGAATAGACACAAATTGATTTGCCACAATGCTTATGTCTGAACAGGCGATTCAAACTGTTTCTCTATGCTGGATTACTTGCTGATAGCTCATAACAGGTTGATGTCACGAAAAGATTTTCAACAACTCCAATGATGTAAAATATGTAGTTGTATATGTATTAATAGGCCACATTTGAACAGTGTAATATCATCAAATCATTATTAAAGTATGGGAGACACATATTTTCACATATGCCAGATGTTACTTCCTGTACATCCTAGACTACTGTCTTAATTTAAGATGCATATATAATTCAGACAGAATTTATATATTGGACCGCATTTTGATCAAATGTTTACTTAATAAAGAGATAAAAAAAAAATTATAAACAAAAATTTTATCATTTGTTACTATAACTAATATATGATTCATGACAATTCCTAAGCCTAAAATAGCCACAAAAGGATTAGCCACAATGCTAACACCTGAACTGGCGAATCTATCGTTTTTTCTGAGCTGGATTACTCGCTGCTAGCTCATGACAGGTTGATGTCACAAAAATTAGTTTAAGCTTTTCAAAAGATTTTCAACAACTCTAATTATATAAACAGTGTTTTCTTTATCGTTTGATATTATAAAATCATTATTAAAGTATGGGAGACAGTCACACATACCAAATGTTATTCCCTTGAGATCCTAGACTAAGTTAACATGAATATATACAGAATTTAGATATTTGACATTTGATGTCGTATTTTGATCAAATGTTTATTTCAAAATGAAAAAAAAAAAATGTTACTATGACTAGTTCATAATTCATGACAATTACTAGGCCTCAAATAGGCACAAAAGGTTCATCAACAATGCTAACATCTAAACAGGCAATTTCTTTTTTCTAATTGTTTTTCTGAGCTGGATTACTTGCTTATAGCTCATAACAGGTTGAAGTCACGAAATTACTTTAAAACTCCAATGATGTAAATAATGTATGTATTTATGTCTTAATAGGCCAAATTCTGATAGTGTGGTCTCCTAAATTCATTATTAAAGTATGGGAGACGGTCACACATGCCAGATATTATTTCCTGGAGATCCCAGACTACTCAAATCTGTCTTAATCTATGATGCAAAGATAGAATTTAGACAGAATTTAGATATCGGAACGCATTTTAATCAAATGTTTACTTATATAAAAGTCAAAACCTGGATGTTTTTTATCATTTGTTGCTATGTTCATGATTCATGACAATTACGCAGCCAAGAAAAAACAAACAAGGGTTAGTCACAATGCTAAGATTTGAACTGGCAATTCTAACTGTTTTTTTTCTGAGCTGCATTACTCGCTGGTAGCTCATAATAGATAGATATCACAAAATTTGTTTAAGCTTCTTAAAAGATTTTTTAACAACTTCAATTTAAATTTTAACATGAACTTAAAAACAACTTAATACAATCTCATAATTAGAAATCTATACTGTATTTTTGACAATCGATACAGCGTTGCAAAGCATATTATCATGATACTTCGATATATCGACATGTATGACAATATATTCTTACACCCCTAATTCCCATGTAGAGTTTTCTAGCAGTATCATCTCAGTACTGCCAAACACTGAGCACATCTCTACTCCAACTATACTCTACTGACACTCACACCAAGAACTGTCCATCACTTCTCTAAACACTTGCCAGTGTGTTGTGAAGTTCTAGTAGCAGGAAGCATCTGAAGCTAGCACCTCAGCTTAACAAGCTGGCAGAGCCATTAGCCGTCACAGCAGCTCAGTCTCAGCCAATGGATGCTGTCCTTTGGTGGGAATGGAACAGCTGAGTCATCAGCAGGCTTGCTCTGGATTGACGTGTGGTGGGCAGCTTGTCTGATGCAGTAGATGTTCTACACTGCATTTAGTGATTTGAACACTTCATGAGGCATGTTAAGTCTCGTTTATGCAAACATACATACATACAGCTCTGGAAAAATATGAGACCACTTAAAAATGATGAGTTTCTTTGATTTTGCCAAATTGAAAATCTCTAAAATATAATCAAGAGCAAGATGGATGATCACAAGCCATCCAACCAAGCTAAACTGCTTGAATTTTTGCACCAGGAGTGGCATAAAGTTATCCAAAAGCAGTGTGTAAGACTGGTGGAGGAGAACATGCCAACATGCATGACAATATTGATTTCTGAACTTTTAAAACTTTATGAATATGAACTTGTTTTCTTTGCATTATTTGAGGTCTAAAAGCTCTGCATGTTTTTTTTTGTTTTGTTATTTTAGACATTTCTCTTTTTCTGCAAATAAAAGCTATAAACGAAAATATTTTTATTTGAAATTTGGGAGAAATGTTGTCCGTAGTTTATAGAATAAAACAACAATGTTAATTTAACTTAAACATATACCTAAAAATAGCAAAATCAGAGAAACTGATTCAGAAACTGAAATGGTCTCTTAATTTTTTTCCAGAGCTATATCTCTTCACACCTGTTGAACGCTCTGCTTATAGAGTATCAGCATATAGTATCAGTTTTTGCTGTTGAAGATGAAGGACTGACAACTGGTAAAGTCAAGGTCTCTCATTCTGGTCACGGACGACTTCTTTTCCTAGAAGATCAACAATACCAGTGTAATAAAACAGGCATAACAGGCCTTTGGTGTTGCATAACCATTACAGGCTCTCCTCAGCAGAGGCCGATGATTAACGGCAGCTGCTGTCTAAACACTGTTGATGATTGGTGGGCAGTAGATGCAGTCCGATGCAGTAGATGTTGGACATTTTACCACTTGAGCTAGAGCTGTATTTAATTAGTATTTTGGAAGCTGACTAATCTGGTGTTTTTTTTTTCAGATTAGTCGATTGGTCAATGATTATTTGTGGTACGCTTTTAATCTCAACTCCTGTTCCAGTGCACGATTAACCTCACATCTGCAAACTTTCGAATGTCATCCTGTTGTCAAGTCACATGATTTAACAATTTCTAATGGCAAATTAAAACAGTAGTCAATAAAACATACAGTACCAGTCAGTTCAGCAGTTTTTCATAATTAAAAAATATTCTGCTATATAGATTAATACTAACGTTATCCAAACTATGAAGAAAAACATGTAGAATTATTTAGTAAATGAAAAAAGTATTAAATAAACCAGAAAATGTTTTATATTTTAGATTCTTCAAAGTAAGCACTTGCTTAGATGACAGTTTTGCACATCTTGGCTGGATTTTCTCAGTTAGCTTTATGAGGTAGAATCACCTGGGATGACTTTCAATTAACAGCTGTGCTGAACTTATCAAGAGTTAATTACTTTAATTTCTTGCCTCTTAATGTGTTCGTGAGCATCAGTTGTAAAGTTGTGAAGAGGTATAGATGGTAAAGAGTGAATAGCCCTATTTGAGTAATGTTCTAAATCTACTCAACTAAGTAAAGAAAAAAAAACTTTAAGAAATGAAGGTCAGTCAATCAGAAATAAAATCATACAGAATTTGAAAGTATGCTCAAGTGCTGTCGCAAAGACCATCAAAAACATTATGATGAAACTGGCTCTCATCAGATAATAGCTCATCTAAATATAAGCCCATCTGCACATAGTTTTTCAATGAAATTTCAAGTCGACTTATGTTGCAGCCCTACTCGCTTCTGACTTAATAAGTACGGCTGGGTTTAAAAAATAGATTTTTCGATTTAAATCATTATGAGAATGGCCTTGTCTCAGTTTATATAAACACAAAATCAATCTTCAAATCTTCAAGATTAGATCTAAGAAAATCTTTTTTTATATCCAAACAAACTGTAATTTAACAAAAAATATCAAATCAATTCGAAACGACTGTGTGAATCTTAATTAAACTGATTTGGGAAGTGATGATGCCCAGCCCTGCTTAACACCTGTTGGGAGCAAAATCATTTTTTGCTCCTTACTATGAAAGACTGAACTGACGTTTGGTAAAGTCAAGGACTCTCTCATTCTGGTCAGGGACGACTTCTTGTCCAGGAAAATCAACAATACCAGTGTAATAAAACAGGCATAACATAACAGGCCTTTGATATTGCATAACCATTACAGGCTCTCCTCAGCAGAGGCCGATGGTTAACGGCAGCAGCTGCAGTTGTGCATAACAAAGCGTGCGTCGTGTATTCGTCTATTCTACTGTGCTGCAATGTCTTTCCTTTTCACTTTTTTTTCTCTGAGAGAGATTGATGTTCAAGCACTTTAGCTGCAAAACGTTGTGATTCATGAGCACAACAAGCCGGGCTAAAAGCTATGACTGTCTTTTTTTTATTCGCTATAACTATAGAAATGGGGAGAAAAGGGATGGCGTTGCAGTGAATCTTTGAAAATCTGGCTTTTGTAGCTTGCTGTGCTTAGTGGCCGTGCTCCAGCAAGAGCCTTTTTCCTTCTGTTTCCACCAAAAACAAACAGCATGTCGTGGATCTGGCTTAAACAGAACACTGTCATTGCATGTCTCTTTGAAAACAGTTACAATACCCAAAGCTGTAGCATAGGCAAATACTTCACAGATGGCATCCCATTACACGGCACCGTAAACGCCGCTACGTAAAAAGCCCTGGCGACGCTTCGCTGGTGGCGCGATGCTGAACTCCAACGCCATACCGCCCTATATATAAAGCCACGGGTTGGGTTCAGGCTTCATGCTGGTGCGCTGGGTGCCTCGACTCGACTCTGTATCAGTCATGGCTGTGTATTAGAGCGGTATAGCGGACTGCCGTAGGTTTCCCTCCCTTCCTCCTCGCTCTGTGTCTGCCAGCCCAGCCTTATCTCCAGCCGCAGAGGTTCTGCTATCTTGCCCCCCTTTCGCCACTGCCAAACCCCGACGCCATGGCTGCAGACTCCAGCACCCAGAGCGGCGCGGGGCTCGGCATTCCTGCAAAGCGCAGATACCATTCAGGTAGCGCCCTGGAGGCCTGCCACCAGCGAGGGCCTGTGAAACACACTTGCCCAGGATACCTTGGTGAACCAGAGCCAGAGAGAGAAAGAGAGAGAAGCGAGAGAGAGAGAGAGAGAGAGAGAGAGATACAGACACAAGTATAACCAGGGAAAAGCCAATTCCATCCCACCTCCCCACGCTTGGCTCTCACTTTCCAAGCCAGCATCACATCAGGAGGCCAGTGATCCAGTATAAAGAGGGCTTCATTCATCGCTTCTCACGTGGGGTGAGATCTCGCTCTACTCCGCTTTAGATATCACATACAAGTCACTGCTGTTCTGCTGATTTGTCATTGTAAGGGATCTACTAATTAATTAGATTATTAACAGTCCAACTAGTTCAGATAAAATGAGCTGTACAATATCATTATATATTATTATTATTATTATTATAAAAGATTAGAAAAAAATAGAAAAAAAACGGATGGAAATTGAATGCCAGTTAATTTACAATTTTATATTTAATATTTCCAGGTATTTGTCTTGTCAGGTTCTTGTTTATTTTCTCTCTGCACATGCCCTGTGTTTTTCCTGTGTCTCCTCCCCTGCTGCTCACCTGGTCATTTGAAGCTCAGCCCCCTGGTCCCAGGTGTTTCCTGTCCTTGGTTTCCTCCATGGTTGTACGTTAACTCAGTAACTCAGGTCCCGAGTTATTTAATGTTCTCTGTTTCTTTTGTCTTAGTTTCTGTTTTTTTTGTTTATTTATTATTCAAGTTTTAATAAATTCATCCGTTCTCTACGTCTCATTCCTGCCCCTACCTGACATGTCTACAAATGCTGGTGTATTAACATTTACAAAATGTAAAAAAAAAAAAAGGAAGATAGGATTGCAGAATGTTTTTTCTAGTGGTAAAATAACACATATATTTCAGCACTATTTACTTAAATTTTTATATTAGTTTTGAAATTCTGTTTAAATAATATGCATCGCTGCATCATATAATACTGACAAAAAAAAGTACGAAGACTTTTAGTTGCACTGTATGCAAAACCAAAACTGGTGCATGTTCATGAAAAATGTAAATGGACATAAATTTGATACATTATTTTTTTAGTTTTTTTACAGTGTATGCATGTAATTGAATTTGCATTTGAATTTGTGTCTTGTTTTTTGGCCAAGACACATTTACATAAAAATGCAAACTGATGTTGTCCATTAAAAACGTGTATACATAGTACAGCAACTTTATAGGAAAGAGATAAAACCTTCTTAACTTTCAATGGAAGTCAATTTTCATTAAGCTTGTGACAATAGCTTAATGCATTCATTAGTCCACAAACATTTGAACATTTATGGGTATTTATGGGTAGTCGCTCACATGGGGAATAAGCGTTGTCTTAGACTGTCCATCATTGTGAATGGAGATTTCCCATTAAAAGGACAGTAAAATACAGTCTACGATCAATATTATTTCTTTCTGTTGTTGAAGAATTTGTCTTGTTTTCTTTGTTTATTGTGGTGGGAGCTAGCTTATAGCTTGTTGTCGGCCGCGGTGAGCAGAAGCACTTACAAAATTTCTTAATTCACAATTGTTTAAAATATAAAAAAAAATTAACTGTGAAGTCAGTATCATGAATCGAATCGGATCGAGTGTATCGTTACACCCCTAACAATTAGGCTTAATGCCTGGCAGGGAAACTCGCTTATAGTGTACATAATGTAGAAATGTCCGTACGTATGTAGGAAATAGTCCCTGTAGTAAGCAGCTAATCCAGATCGAATGCTGTCTTTATTACTGGGAATGGACTGGGTTTACTGGTCATGGTAGTGTGAAGTGAGCAAGACATCTCTGAGTGGGAATTGATTTTCCAGTTTTCTGGATTCTTAGGCTCCAATCAGCGACTGCTGACTGTGTCTAATATGACCTTAATGAAAGTGTACAGTGTTAATTGGGAGCACAAACCTACTCCTGTCCAATCAATATGTATTGAGGGGCCTGCGTTGTATCTGTACATATACTTTCTCTCTCTCTCTCTCTCTCTCTCTCTCTCTCACACACACACACACACACACACCTTTTTTGAGGCATATTATTCAGTAAAGGTTTCTCCTACCAGCCAGTGTCTGGATTATTCTTTTTCTTTCCTCCTCTCTCTCTCTTTCATCCTTGCTTTTCGCTGGCTGCCAATATATTTGTTTTCCTCTTGGCTCTGGCTTTCTTCTCATGGATTTGTATGCTCCTCTTTTTTAAAGTGAGGCCTAGATGCATGACTCAAAGCCTCTGTGTAATTAAGCTGTAATTAAGCTCCATATTGAAGAAAGCTTGTTTGAGTTGCACCAGTAAAATGTGGTTTTATTGACCACAGAAGCCCATCCATCCAGCTATCCATCCATTCATCCATAAGCTTCTATCCATATCTGGATGTGACCTTCTTGTGACCTTGTCAGGTATGTTTTTTTTAGAGTTTAGATGGATCTGATTCCATCTCCTCAGTATCTCAGTATCAGGTCCCATTGTGGCATCTTTATCTGTAGAATGAAATCTCTTGCTTCTGTAAAAAACCTGTAACAAGCTCTTTTATGTGGCAGTGATTTACATATTTTACACTTTTTCTCTAATGACATGCAAGACTTTATGTTTGCCCTGTTTTTAATACACTGCCTGGCCCCCAAAAAAGTTGCCACCAAAAAAATGGTCACACACTCTAATATTTATTTGGGCCGCCTTTAGCTTTTATTGCGGGACGCATTCACTGTGGCATTGTTTCACTAAGCTTCTGCAGTGTCACAAGATTTATTTCAATCCAGTGTTGCATACATTTTTCACCAAGATCTTGCAGCAGCATTGATGATGGTAGCATCTGACCACTACACACACCCTTCTTCATTACATCCCAAAGATTCTCAATGGGGTTAAGGTCTGGACTCTATGGTGGCCAATCCATGTGTGAAAATGATGTGATAATGATGTGATAACTATGAGTCACTTTAAATGGTGCTAATTTATACAAACAAAAAGAAACTGAATTAAAAATGTAGTTGTAATTGAGAATCTCTCATATATTTGAAGAATACCAACATTTTTATCCAATTATCGCCCAGCCCTAGTATCATTAATTATCTATCGAAGCACAGTTGAGCAAAATGTGGATTGACCCAACTCTAGTTTAGAGGGCATGTTCGTTCCCTTCAAGGTGCTGAAAGATGAGTTCCGTTCTGTCGTTTTGTCATTCCATCACTGTCTCATCTACTGCACGGATCCATCCACACTATTGTTAGGATCCCTCAGATGAGCCGTAGCTTTGGGTTTGAAGTGATTCTGAGCGGAGATGACAGCTAGCTGTTAACGTTCCTTAAGAAGCCGCGCTAGTTTTAGTCTGCGGGAAAAAAAGAGAACCTGTTCCCCTGTCAAGCAGCAGACTTGACAGAGGCACTGGAGAGGCAATCTTGCTTTAATTAAACCAGCTCGAAATTAGTCACAGTCCATCAGGAAACAAGAAGCTCCTACTGCTGCGAGGCTTTCCGGAACGTTCCTAATCTCGCCGTCCCTCTGTGTTCCCAAACTTCAGACGACGGATTCAAGGTTAGAATTGCCGGCGACGACTTTCTGCTTTTTATGGGCTTTTGTTCAGAAGCAAATGAGCTTCTGTCTCGTTATACATTTGGAAAAAGTGGAATTTTGAGGTAATGCGATTTACGGATTGTATGTGCTCTTGTGCCCCCTAATCGCCGCCCTCCCCATGTCTGATTCAGGAGGAGTGCGCTTGGAAGGCAGTGTGTGGACTGTAATTATAAGATACATTATTACAAACCTTTTCATTCACTCTTCCTCCCATTCGCTTCGTGGCTAACTGCTTTTGATAACAAATGAATTAATGAAGCTTTAAAGGACAGCAGGAGTGGGTCAGCAAGACTGCGGGCGAGCGAACGGGCGAGAGTGGGAGAGAGATAGCGAGCGTGACAGAGAGAGCAAGGGATGGACAGAAAGAGCGAGAGAGCGTGAGAGAGAGAGAGAGAGAGAGTCAGAGACAGCAAGAAGGTGGCAGATTACGACTTAATGGCTACGGAATAATGGTAATTTTGCCATTCTCTCCCCACAGCCGGACCGCACTAATGGCTTCATTAACACTTACACTCTCCAGCGGGCAATAGAGGACAATGTCACATCCATCTTTGTCACATCACAAAGAAACTGGTTAAACACAACCGGCCTATCAGGCTGGAGCGCCGTCCAGTTTTGGAAGATGGGGATGGGGGGGTGGGCGAATCACGGAATGAGCAAAGGGAAATCGATAGCGAAAAATATCAATGCAAAAGAAGGCCTAAACACACCAAGGCTTGGAAGTCAAGCAGGTCCCTGCAAATGGAGAAAGTGGCGGATTGATCAGTAACTGGTATGTTTCTCACACGAAAGGTAATAACTCAATGCCACGGCGAAGGAGGAGGCACGGCATGCTGGGAGAAGAAAGAAAAAAAAAGCATTAAAAAAGCAGCAACGGGACATGAATTACCAATGCTGCACCGACGGCAAAGCAGGCCGGACCACATGACTTCCTTCTCCTCCACCATCATCTACATCCCTCGCGTCTCTGCTTCACTTGTTAGAGATGCACCAAAATATTTTAGTTCATTTTGTTCGGTTTTGGTTTGGGGAAATAGCATTTTTAAAGCATTCCCATGAGAGAGTTCTCTCACAAAAGTTCTGTTTCTGGTTTTTTCCCTGTGTCAGTCTGCAGTGCCTCTTGTTAGGGACGCACTGCATATTTGGCAACCATAATTATTCAGACAAATATTTTTAATTTTGTTCAGTTTCGTCCAAAACATTTTTCACAACACATTTTCATAAGACTCGTGTTTTATTTGTGTTCTTACTATGAAAAAGAAAGCACATATCTTTTGCCACAGATGCACAGAATATTTGCCAACCAAAATGGCAAAAAAAAGGTATCTGAATAAGGCTATTTATAATGAAAAAAATAAAAAATGTAAAACTGCATCAAATATTTGCCAACCAAATGTATTTAGCTGAAAATGACCAAGGAGCACAAAAAAAAATTGCAAACACTGACTTTTTTAAAAATGCAATTAAATCACAGCCAGTTGAAAACTATTTAGTGTACAATTGTGTAGGTTTGAAATTGTTTGAAAAGAAGACAAAAATATGAATATTTTTAATATTTATAGTACCGTATTTTTCGGACTATAAGGCGCACCGTATTATAAGACGCACTATCAAAGAACGCCTATTTTCTGCTATTTTTCCATACATAGGGCACATCGCATTATAAGGCGCGTTAAGTGACACTAGAAAGGGTGCCTATATCAAAGTGAACAGGGGTGGCGCCATGTTTCCCTTCCCCCACCGGGGGTGGTCTCTTGCCGGTGGAGCGTCTCAGTATACAAATCTAGCTCTTTCAAAGTCAAACGAGTGCTGGATATTAATCTACACAGATTCCTCTCCTGAAAACTGTTTATTTGGGTGAGTAACGTGCTTCAGTTTATTTACAGTAAGCTTAGATTTCCAGATGTCCACTAAGGCTTGCTGCACCAGCGTTAGCATAGCTATCCGCTAGCGCGCTAGCTAGTCACCTAAACTAGTAAAGTTAACCCAAACTTAAACGACAGCGTTACACTGAGTAATCCTGCGTGTTCTGGTAAGACAGTGAGATATTAGCTAGCGATTCGTCCCCGTAGCTTGTTTTAACACGATAAACAAGCAGATAACAGGCTGATAAAACTCACCTCTGAGAGAGTTAGCGCTTAGCATCTAGCTAATGCTAGCCAGGCAAAGCAGCACAGACTTACAGGCCGATAACTCACCTCTGAACGGTGAACGCTTAGCGATTAGCATCTAACTCTAATAATACTGCTCCAGCAGTATTAAAAGTACTAAATTTAGAAAATACTGATCTCTGAACAGTGAATAAGCTAGCTAGCTTAGCGGTTAGCATCTAGCTAATGCTATTGCTGCTCCAGCCTCGGAGCTGCACGGCTCTGGACTCTGTATAGCACTGAAACTCTCTATAACGCTGCACGGAGTGTGTGTTTACTGCTCCTTACAACCTGACGAGTAAAATCCATACAAAAGGCGCACCGTATTATAAGACACACTGTCAATTTTTGTGAAAATTAAAAATTTTTTAGTGCGCCTTATAGTCTGAAAAATACGGTAATGTATGAAACTGTAGAAAAAATGGCAAAATAAAAATATCTTCATTATTCTGCCTTTAGCCTTGTGCCAAATTTCATTTCATTTTGTTCAGTTTATGATCATTCTTTATTGTATTTTTTATTAGTTTCGGACCACAAAAGTTTAGTTTGGGAGCTTAATGTGAGAAAAAAGAAAGAAAATGGCATAGAGACATAAATAGCCCAATATTAAATTCATATAAACATAAGAGCTCTTTTGTTAAGGATGCACTGAATGTTTTGCAATCCACAATATTTGGCCAAAAATATGTGGCCAGCTGGGATGTGCTGACAAATGTTTCATTTTGTTTCAAAATTCTTACTGTTAAAAAATGTCTTCATTATCTGTTTTTTTGGTCTTTTAATCTTCTGCCAAATGTTTAATTTTCTTAGGTTCAGCAAAAGATTAGAATGTATTCTGATAGAGTTTTGGTCACAAAAGTTTGAGTGCTTACTAGGAGGATAAAAAGAAATCAGCCACAGTCACCATTTACTAATTCTGCACCTACAGTAGCGGAGGCCGGACCACATGATGGTCTTCTCCTCCACCATCATCTGTATCCCTCTCTTGTTATTGTTGACTTCCGCCGGCTTCCTCCCTCTGTGAGTTTGCGGTGGCTCTCAGCGTGAAATCCCCGTGCGGGGCCTGAACTAAAAGGTTTGATTTTCCGTGGGAAGTGTCGGAAAAGCAAAGCCCACTAGGTACCTTTCAGAACCTGAAAGAAGGAGCGCCGAGGAGGGTTCACTCTGAGAGTAACAGTGAGTTAATGTACTGCTAATTCGGCTCCTCTGCTGCTAAAACAATTCACTTGAGCGCAGTAGCGGCAGACCAGCTTTAATAAGTCTTTGTGTGAACGCTGATCTTTCGTTTATCTCCTCCGCTCACTCGCTTCTTCCTCACAGTCTCTCATTCATTCTCACTTATAATCTTCTCTTGTAATTCTGAAGATTCGAGCGTTTCTTTTTTAAAGCGCTGGAATGAAAGTGTAGAATTCTCAGCTATTAACCCTTCAACAGTTATCACAGATATTCACTTATCTCTGGGGATAAAAAAAGCATGTAAGATGAATTATGAATTCCCTCTGAGAAGATCTGTCTGAAGTGCTGATTTAAAACTTTACAATGATACCACGTCTGTGTTCGAAAGAGCTGAGATATATTATGCGGTTATTACCATTTTTAAAGCTTTCCTTTATAAAGTTTCCTTCTAGATATTATAGAAAAACAAACAGGAGGAGCTAAAGCAGATGTTGAAATCTGGTGGAACAGAATACTGTTTCATATAATTACATTTTTACGTACTTCAAGTTTTCAATTGCAATTTACTTTAATTGAATTACAATTTTACTTCTTTACATATTGTGAACCTATTAGCTGTTCTTTATATTATGTGAGAATCCATAGGGGGGCTCAGAGTGGTCCAGTGGGCTAAGCGCTGCCACTATAATCGGGAGATCGCCGGTTCGAATCCTGTTCATGTAGCTTGCCATCAGCTACCGGAGCCCTGAGAGAGCACAATTCAAACACATCACTCCAAAGGGTAATGTCTGTGAGCTGATGTATGGGAACCGAGTCGCTGCTTTTTCCTCCGAGTGCACTGTGATGCTACTCGGCATCAGCAGCAGATCAAAATGGGGCGGTGGCTGACTTCACATGTATCAGAGGAGACATGTGCTAGTCTTCCTGGTGTTGAGGCATCACTAGTGAAATTTCTAATAGAAATTAGAATTGGTAGAAATTAAAAATTAGAATAGAATGTGCCTTATAATCCGGTGTGCCTTATGTATTAAAAAAGACTAGAAAATAAGTAATTCAGAGCAAAAAATGCAAAAAAAGTGCAAAAAAAAATCGATTCTGCAGAAAGTCAGCATCAGGTGACATCGTTTTGTCATTTTACACTGACAGAGCGAGTTGCTTTTATTCCCATTCGCTTTCACTGTGTTATGATATCACTGACAGTTGACTGTGGAATATTTAGTAGTGAGGAAATTTCACAACTGGACTTGTTGCACAGATGCTGCATCTTATCACAATACCACACAGGAATTCACAGTGCTCCTAAGGGGGCCCATATACCTGTAACCATGGAAATTATTGGAACCTGATTTCAATTAGGACAGGTGAGCGGATAGATCGAAGGCTTTAAATGGACGCACAATTCCAAAGTACCAAAGTAGATTTTTAGCGTAGGAATTAATGAGTTTATAACTTTGTGGTTATTAATTGAGACGCACGCTGATTGAAGCAGCGCCTGAAGGTTGGAGTGACAGGTGCTGTGAAGGCCTCGACTCAATTAAAACACTGTCACATGGCGAGGAACCTCACACCTCAGAGGAGAGACGCTTTCCAGACAAAAAGCACACGGGAGCTGCAGAGAACGAGACGCGTCACCTGTTCTGAATGAGGAACGCGTGTCAGTCAGAGCAGACTTCGGAGCCGCGAGGCAAAAAGCCGCCATTATCATTACGCCACTGTAATCCGTATCTCGGCGCGGCGTGACAATGGGGCTGTCAGAACGACTTCCTCTGTGAAACGCATCAGCCAGGTTCGCTGCTGTTTATTTATGCATGAATATGAATCACCATACAATGGCAGCTTCTGACACGTTCTTCTGGCTGAGCGGAGAACGCGTGGCACCGGTTGCCACTCACTGTGCCAGCATAAAGGAACACGGTGTTTGAAGCCGCAGATGGAATAATAGACACTTCTATAAATATCCCTCATATAGGATGTGCTATTTCACAGCAGACGGCTGAGGCGCACACACCCATACACACACACACACACATATATACACACAAGTAATAGACCTATTTGGCCACGCTCGTGGCAGCAGCTGAATTGAAGTCAGAGATTGAAAGTGCCATATTAGCAGAAAATGACACACAAGCAGGCTTTGAGCTACTGCGCTGGACACACACTCAGAGCTCATATAGATGCATCCAGTGTCCTCGCTTTCCTGTCCGCCATTCTGCCTTTAGTCTTTCATACACTGGACTCCTGATTATTAGCTAAGCTTGTACTGTATATCCAGGATTAACCCTTAGCATTTATATTCATTTGATTTCATTTTAATAAATCGTAAACACAACAGGAGATTTTTAATCACCTTATTATTATCATTATTATTTATGTTCATATAAAGAAACAGTAGTAACTATAGGACTGTAACAAATTCTATTTTGGAATCATGATTCCCTATTCTGACAGTATTCTGATTAGGGGTGACGATATGGGGCTAAAATGATATCACAATATTTTAGTGTATATTTGCAATAACGATATTCTGGAAGATATGACACTGAATTTAAAAAAATCCACTTCTGCCTTTTCCAAACAACAAAAATAATATAATATTATGGCCCTAAAATAATATAAACATTTAGAAGACATTATTGAAGACAATGCGATATAGGACACCCTAATTCTGTTTAATATTTAAATAAATAAAAAAAACACACATCAGCCTTTAAAATTGTACTATAAAGCACCAATAAGTGTTCCACTCTTGTTATTACTGAGTCAAAGAACCCACTTTTTTACAATAAAAATGTTATAACAGGGTGTAACGTTTTCTTTGGAAAGCAAGAACAAAATAATTTAAGACTATTTTATTTATGCAGTAGTGAAAGTGGCAAAATCAATAAATACCTGTAATAAAAAAGGTATATGACCTATAAAATGCATTATAAGCCACTAAACCTGGACATAAGTATCTGCAAGGTGTGCCTTTCCAAGTCCAGTCAACAACCAGAACTGCATGATGCAAAATTCCAGAATTACATCATAATAACTAGAAAAAGACACAGAAATACACATAAGTCTGTAACTAGGGGTGGGGGATATGGCCATAAAATATTATCACAATATTTCATTGTATTTTCACGATAATGATACTTTTGGCGATACGAGAAAACACCATAATTAAAAAACATATATTTAAAGACTCTTGGAAACTGAAGAAAACTGGTACAGGAAGAGTCGGTCTGGCAGTTTCAGCAGTGCAGAGAAGAATTAGAGGTCTGACAGGAGAAGTGCAGTAATAAAGTCATTGTAAAAATTATTAAATAAAAGAGCAGCTTGTCTGGGCCATACAGCACTGCTCTGGGAGAAAACTGCTCTAAAACCTTTGATTGGTAGTGTATCTTGCTGACCATATTGGCCAGCCCAATGTATAATATACAACTAACCTTGCATTTAAATACATAATGCTTTAACCTGATCTAACAGTAAACAGCAGTCAAACGTCCCCCAGCAAAAACTCCAAACATAATAAAACTCATTATAGGTAGCTTAATAAAATTTAAAAGTAGTTAGTGCGTCTGTGTAAGCAGAATACGTTTGATATCATCATGTGCTTTGAAGATATGATGATTTGTGTGGGAAAACAATAGGCGATTTTCAGCTTTATTAAAAAATGATCAAAATGTACAATCAATAAGAGACTGTTTAATTTACCAAATAGTAAAAAACTAATAGGTCCTTTTTTGGAGCCCAATTATCTTTTATATATATATATATTTTATATATACATATATTCTAATCCAAACAGTTTTTATTTTATATTGGCAAAATAGGCAAAAATTGCATTTTATGGCCACTGTAAAAAGGTGTTAAGCTCCTTCAAGCTCCTAAACTACCATGTCACTACCATCTCCAGCTAAAAAAGAACACCCCTCTAACTTGCAGCTCAAACCAGAGATCATCACACACCCTCATCAAAAAGTCAGCCACATGGCACCACACTGTTTCCTGACCCCGGATAAGAAACGCTGCTCTCTCTCTGTCATCCTACCACTTTTCTTTCTGTAGCTTCCAACACTTAACAACTCTTGGAATTCCACGCATGAGCACAACCCTCTGTTTAAGCCCTTCTGACTGCAGCTCTGTTTCTTATCACACCGGAGAGAACGCCGGGTCCGGCCAGATCTTTATCGAACCGCATGAGCCAAAATGACTGTCTTCTGCCAGCGGGGAAAGCGGCGGCATTCGCAGTTTTCCAAAATCAATTGGGGTTCTGTGGCGGCGACTCTGTCACAGCTTTCGCACAAAGTTTGATCGCGTCTCGTACGCCGGGACACCTCGTTAACCCCAAAACCAAGCGGAGAAAAACAGGTGAGCTGTGGAAGAATCGTCAATAGAGCCTCGTGATTCCTTTAGCTTTAGAGAAGATTCACTACTGTCTTTAAGGGACGGGGACTAGTATCGTGTCCCATGACTTTTGGCATGTCCCATGAAAGCTAAAGAATGCTGCACTGACCTGCAGGATATGCATCTGAGATCTCTTGCACTGAATATTGAATTGAAAAGTAACACCCAGTAAGTCCCTCTACCTATCAGAAGTACTGAATAATCTCACATTTACTGTATTTAAAACATAGTTTTTGTTGATTTTTGATTGATTAGATTTAGAAATGGCAAAAATTAAATCTGATATCACATTAACATATCCTATCCCAGGTTGAGTCAATAATACTAGACAATTCTTTACAATACTTTACATAATCTGTGGTACTGAAGAGGATAAAATACTCCTAAATATTAAAATACCAGGAAATATTGACACCATCAACATGGATCAATGAAGCAGTAACTTCACCTTTGTGAGCAAAATTGGAGGGTGGGCGAGTCTTTAGAGCGGAGTTTACAGCGCCTATGTTTCAATACAAATATTAATATTTGATACCAGTTATTGATATACCAGTTATTGACAATATGATGCTTTTGAAAATCGTACAATATATTGCAATATTGATATTTGTCCCACCCCTAGTCAAGACAAGGTGCCGTCCAAACTTTGCTTCCTTTGTTTATGACACAGTAAATCCAACACTGCTTACACTACACACTAAAATTCAACAGTCATCCAAATCTTTTCCATCAGTACATGCCCACACACTTCCCTCAACCCACCGAAATCACATCCAGATCTTAAATAAGGTCACGCAAATTACAATTCAGGAAATTAGGTTCAGAACACAGCATGTCTTACTGTGAGCTACACGATATATCCAAATGTTTGTGGACACCAGTTCTAATGGTTGTGTAAAGCTACTTTACATTTCACCCATTGCTGATACATACACACACACACACACTGCAATAAAATATTGCCAAAAGAATAGGGCTCTCTGGAGCAGATAATAAACCTTGATAATGAACCTATGTCTTACAACATGCCTAATGCCAAGCACAGGCAAAAGGGTTACTAATTAGTACTTGTCTTTTGTGCACGGAAGGCTTACTTTTCCCGTTGTTATGATAACAAAGACACACTGACACTCCCTAAATAAGCTGCACAGTGCACAGTTAAGGACCCCACACTGTACTGTAGTGGTGTTCTCCTCTAACACACTTCCTTCAACTACTAGACACACAGGACAATTGTGCAAGTTCGATTTTTCCTCAAATCATTCCTTTAACAATCATTTCTATTTTAACAATACCAGCTCTTCTACTGAATTCAGTCATTCTGAACTCCCTCTTTCTCTCTCTGTCTTTCTCTCCCTCTCAGTCTTTTTCTGTTTGGGAGGCTGGCTCAAACATGTAATCCTTGGATTCACAGGAAGAATGGAGCATTAGGAATAAAGCTCCTCTAACCACGCACACTTATTTTGAAGGTGTTTCAGAGGCTGTTGTAAACCTGGCAGAGGGTTCCTGCAGGGGAAGAAATGCTTCTATGGGAATAAACCCTTTGCTAGGAGAGAGTGTCTAGTATCTGTAGGGAGGTTTTATGATAACAACATAAAGCCGCGGTATTTAGCTAAACATTTCTAGTACACAGCCAAAATACATACATCATTCGTTCATATTTAAGATGGCCACATTGTGGGGGTGCTGTGTGAGCTGCCAGTTGTGCCTCGAAACAGTGGAAAACAGCTCATGACCATTCACTTAAATGTGTACTCTAAAATATGAGATTTACTCCTCTAAACACAAGTGATTTCAGCCTAACTTAGCTAGAGCACTGTATGTGCTGTGATGTTTAGCCTGTTAGCTAGTTAACTTATCTAGGCCTAGGACAGAAGAAAAAGTGAGTCTGCTACAGATCCAACTCAATGGAATTTTTTTTTTTGTTCTTAAAAGAGCAGTTCCAAATCATTCTCGTCTAAAAGCCTGTAAAGTTTTAGTCAGCTAGACTTGAGTGTAAGAGTAAGCTAATGCTAACCAGCTTCTCTTTCCTGATTCACAGTAGCAATACATTTGTAATTGTCAGAAAAACAGTTTGATATTTATTAAATAATGGGTTTAAAAGTTTGCAAAAATATTCCTTTTCTAACCCAGGGAGCAAACTGAACTTCATTGGTTTGTAATATACTGCAGGCTTAGATGGTAAGTCACACAGATGTAAGAAAATGTTTGAAAGAAAGACGTTTAATGGCGAAAGAGCTAGCACTGCAGTTAGCGGCTAATGCTAATACTGCCCCAGCCTCGGTGCTGGAGAAACTTCACAAAAAAACATCTGTATAACGCTGTACTTCAGCAGAGTGGCTTAACTGCTTCTTACAACCTGACTGGTAA
The DNA here is from genome assembly GCF_023375975.1 of Astyanax mexicanus. Taxonomy (NCBI): domain Eukaryota; kingdom Metazoa; phylum Chordata; class Actinopteri; order Characiformes; family Acestrorhamphidae; genus Astyanax; species Astyanax mexicanus. Next base: position 21,765,232 of record NC_064417.1, on the reverse strand, counting down.
AATTCATACACAATGCGCACTGGATTATGAGGTGCACTGTCGATTTTTGGTGTGCTTTGTAGTGCAAGAAATACGGTATCTCTATTTTTGTTGGTTTTTGGTTCACTTCATAATTTGAACATAAACTGTCCCTTCAGCTGTGTCAAAAAATTCCAACAGAAATCCACTATATTACCTAAAATGAACTCTTTTTACATTGACTTCCAATAAAAGTTCTGAAGGCTTTATCTTTCTCCTGTAAAGCTGCTGTCTTTGAGATACATGGTTTTCAATGGACAGCAACAAAGTGGACATCACCCCAATATCATTCATTGTGTTAATTAAGCATGAGTACTTTATTAATGTGAAAAAGCTTTAAGATGTTTTAAGAGGTTTTATGTTATGTTATGCAGGATATTTAAACTTGTTTATGTTTCAAATCCAAATTCTTAATAATTTTAGCAAATAAAAGTGGACTGCTCTTTAAAACAAATTTGTAACTGCATTATCATGCTATTATTTTACCATTTTATCACAAAATGTGGCAAAAAATGAGCTTGAAAGGACAATTATATGATTTATCATAAATATATACAGGACATTATACCATTAAAAAAAAACACTGGCCAGGCCTAATTATGTATCTACAAAACATGTGCATCGAGCACCTCCAAAATCCATCCCTCTCCAAAGTGACCTTTTAACAATATTCTGGACCCACTAGATGAGCTCTGTCCAAACAGTCTTACCGCTCTCTTCTACTCAACAAAAAAGAAAAGAGAAAAAAACGCTGCTTCACTGTTCATAACTTCCATTAATATGTGGGTCTCTGAAAGGAATTTCCAATTTCCGCGGGTTTACACAAGGCCAGTGGGAAATGGTCGGTCTTAAAGATGAACTGATTCATCCCTCTAAAAAGAACACTGAGAGCAGGCTGGGGAGTGAGGGTGTGTGTGCGTGTGTGTGGTGGGGGGGTCTATAGCTGCTTGCTTGCCTCTATTCAATCATCATATTTGTTGTGCAGTGCTTTCAGTGGAAGCAATGACCTTTAGAGTTACTGAGTAAATTGCTCTGTGGTAGAAAGGTAAGCCATTAGTCTGAAGATACTCCAGCTTAATCCGGCCAATCAGGCGAGGGCAGAACTCAGCAGACTATTAGAATATCCGCAAGAAAAACAAATTTCATGCATTTTATATTTCTATAGCAAACACATGAAGTAATAAAGGCAGGACCGGGTGTTAGACAGAGTTAATGCAGTAGGACTTCATGGTGAGGAGATAAAACTGCTACTGTAGACATGTGACTGTTATGACAGACATGAAAAGCAACAATTCCATATTCATAAACCAAAAGGACCAAGAAGTCCTTGACTGGAGTGACTAGAGTGAAGAATAAGAGGCCTTGATGCCTTAATATTAAGCTAGAATAATACTAATATAAATGTATTCCATCTTGTTACTGTGTATTATTAATAAAAAAAAACTTGCATTCTAATTTTGCATTTTCTTCATGTTGTTACTGTCAACATTGTTTGGATGATATATAATATAATATAATATCATATAATATAATGCAGCCAGTTACACCCTTTCAAAGAGCAATGAACTTTTAATTAGTATAAAATCAATTTATTCAGATTTTAATAAACAATATATAACCTAAATAATATAAAACAGATGTTTTTAAACAAAGTCAACATACCAGCATTAATCCACCTAAATAGTGAGCATGGCCAATTGTGCTCCCTCAGACTCCGGCTGCTGATGCAGAAGCAGCATGATCCAGGATTTGTACTTGGATTCTCACTCAGACCCCTTGTCATTTTTCACTTTTTGACATAATAACAATCTGGAACTTAATTTCCTGATGAATGGACTAATTTAAATGCTAGAAAATGTACTTAAATAAAAATCGCTTTCCATTTGTCACAGATGAGAAGGGTGGACGTAAGTGCAGAAATATTTATAATATTATTTATTAAATAAACAAACTAAAACAAACTAAAACAAACAAACAAACCAAAGCTTCACTAAAAATAAACAGAAAACAAACACGGGTAAACGCAAGACGAAATTACAAGACTGAAATAACTAAAATAACAAAAATGAGATTAAAGTATAATCAAAACTAAGAAACCAGTAACTCTAGAAACAAAAACCCAACCTGACAGACACACAGCAAGGTATCACACAAAAGACTAGACAAAGATCGCTTGAAACAAAGGGGCTTATATACATGAGGAGGGAACAGGAAACTGGAAACACCTGAGGATCAATCAAGAGGGGGCGGGGTTACAAATCACTGATGACAGGGTGGGGCTAGGGCGGAGACAAGACCAAAACACAACAGAAGCACATGACTGGGAAACATGACAGGTAAACAGAGGGGCAGGAGCACAAGAGACCAAATGAGGGAGAAACACAAGGCAGACATGGGCTAAGGTGTTACACCATTGTATATTCCATTGAAATGGAAAGAGAAATTAAATTTCCACACTATACACTGATAGCTTATTTGTTTTGTCTCTTAGTTTTCAGCACCATTAGTGTTTGAGTCAACACAATCTCGAAGTGCACGGAGTTCTGGCCTAAACAGCAGCGTCAAGCCTACTTGGGCTTGAAATTTAACGCGCATTTGCATTCATGGAGTCATTACTACAGGTCTTATTAGGGCCGTTGTAATTAGTACGAAGTTAATAACTATCCCTGAGCAGGGCTGCCAAACAGGGACAAAGCTGAAGAGGCCTGGCACGGCCTATCACTAGTGGATTTTCCCCCTGAAGGGTCTTCAGGGTTGGCCCCTTATGTCAGACAATTAGGACCCAGCAGAACTTGCCTTTAATTTGCTTTGAAGTAGGGCTGCCAGGATTACTCTATTAAACTCGCTCATTACCTTTAGGTGAATTTATTAAATTCACTTTCTCTATGAATCAGCAGTTGTTGGCTGAACAATGTCAAAGCATTTTTTTAATTATAGTGAAATAATGAAGAAATTTAAAGTTAATTTATGATACAAATTAAGGAATATATATAATTTGTCACAATAACCCTTTCTGCTCTTCGACACTACAATAATAACAATAACAGCAATAACATTACAGCCTGTTATCCCACACTTTGTCACTCTTATAACCACTACATACTACTGTACTCATTAAAATCAGTTTCATAGGTCCCAAAATAGAGTCCTGTGGGACTGTACAAAAGATGCTAACACAAACTATATTCAAATAATTCACAATGGTTGCTGCATGGTTTAATAGCTGAATAGTAAACCCAGTATTCAAAATACATCACCAAAAGTGTCAAAAACTGTTGAATTCGATTGTATGTCTCAAAAAAGTCCAGATTATTGGCCATTGCTTTATTCTTTACGTTAGCTTGTCAAAATGTAAAACTGTTTTTTTTTTTTACAGAATTAACCTGTTTCACCTTAAACATTCCTACAGTTACAGCATTAATGTTAGCCTGTTAGCTTGCCCAGCACTGCTTATATACTGTTAGCATCACTCATGCACCACTGGCGCAACATTAGCATCACTACCACTCTGTTAGCATTGTTACTGCACCGGTACCATCACTAACATGGTTTTGGCATTGCTAACACATCGTTAGCCACAATAATAATTGCTATCATGGCATTAGCACAGCATTGCTTCCCTGGGCCCTTCACATCTAGACTCTAGTAAATATCTATTAAATCTAGTAAATATATGCTTAAGGCTCTGAGAACAATACATCGGTCTTTACCAGGTAGGACCAGTAACATGAATTATTACATGAAATAAAACATAATAGATATTTAATAGATATTATTTTATGCCACAGCACTTTTTTCCAAAAAAAAAAAATGCCATTAGTGATTATAAGCCAAGGGTAATTCAGTCAAACTAGGCTACAAAACAATACAATACAGCTTTGGAAAAAAATAAGAGACCACTTAAAAATGATAAGTTAATAAAGTTATCCAAAAACAGTGTTGAAGACTGGTGGAGGAGAACATGCCAAGATGGATGAAAACTTGTTTAAAACTGGGTTATTCCACCAAATAATGGTTTCTGAACTCTGAAAACTTTTCATTTTCTGCAAATAAATGAAATTTGGGAGAAATTTTATCCGTATTTTATAGAATAACACAACAATGTTCATTTTAATCAAACATCTACCTATAAATAGCAAAATCAGCAGAACTGATTCAGAAACTGAAGTGGTCTTTTTGTATAGTTAGTAGTCTATTAAAAGAGTATAATGTATGAATGGATATGGCTTCTTGTTTTTTTACTTCTCAGTAAAACCCTAATTTCTGCATCATTCCAAAAAAATAATCTGAAGAATAATCGATTACCCATCTAATTGATAGTGATGGCCCTGTATTATACACGTTATACAAGAATAAGCATCAAACTGAACCTTCTCTCAAGAGTTATATTACAATTCCATCATATTTCATCTCAGTAATCTAATGCCAGCGCTGTAACTCTGAAATCAATGACTGAGAAAAATCACACAGCCCTGTCAGAACTGATGAAGGGAAACGCTTCTGGTTTTGTATTTCTTTTTAAAGAGGCTGCAGCAGGACGGGCACAGGCCCGGGCGGTCAGGCTCCAGCTCGCGCCCCCGTTCCTCCAGATGAACTTGTTAATTGCGTGTTGAACCCGTGGGCAAAGAGGTGGAAAGCCATCACCTTTTGTTTGTGCCCAAAACGAGCCCCCCTCCAAAAGCCTTATAGCCGGGCACGCTTCCCTGCCAAGCTTTGCACTTTATCATTCCACAGCATTTGGCTTCCCTTTGGCAGGTGGCAAAACGAGGCTGCGGGCACTGAGGTTGGCAGCCTCCTCTCGGAGCCGGGATGCCAATTGCCGAGGCTCCACGCCCGTATGGTGGCCGCCGGGGCGCGCGGGCCTCTGCCTGGCACGGCCGCCTTTTTACGCCAAGCACAAATGAGATTGGCACTGAGCGGCAGGCGCTCCTCGGGGCGAGGTGGGTGATGTATGGCCCCCCAGCTGTGGCCTGGGCGGAAGCGGGACGGGGCAAACGCGGTAGATCTCTCAGCGTTTGCCAGTTTGGGAGAACGCCGTGTCCCGAACAGCAGGGAGGGCAGACTAACAGCACTCAAAAGTGGACACAGTGTGCAAACATAAAAACCTGGCTGAGACGGTGTGTTTGTTCTTCACACACTCACTCACAGCAGCACACACACACACACACACACACACACTCATTCACACTCACCCCAGGTTTAAAGCAGCTCCCTGAATTTACTACAGTGATAACCTCAGTAGTCCATACCCTCTCAGCTTCAGCCCAATGCAGTTTATACTGCAGGCACGCCATAAAACACAATGGTATGGGTGCTGGTGATGCATCGTTTTTACACTGACACAATGCTATACTGGTGTCACACAGTCTGGTACTTGTAATGATGGATCTCTGATGATGCCAAACTGGAGATGTGGCACGATTATATATCAGAATCATATCTATATCAGCAGATCATTGTTTATTTTTGGTATAAAATCTGTATTAATCCCTGAGGTCAAATTATAGCAATTAATTATTGTTACTGTATCTTTAAGACAGGTATGCAAATACAGTACAGTACATACACCATAAATATCATATATTTGCTTTGGCCTGGAATTCCATCATCAGTGCCTGTCTTACACAAAATGCAATATCGTCACTGTCCAATGAAAAACAGCAACTTTACAGGAGAGAGGGAAAACCTTCTAAACTTTTAATATAAGTCAATGTAAAACAAGTTTATTTCAAGTCATTTTAAAGTTTTTCTATTGCTCCGTTCATCATGAAATGTTGGCACAATATAAGGGACAATCACTGTGGTGAAATTATGTTGTAAACTAAAAATTAACAGAAATTGAGATACTTGTTTTTCACTGGACAGTGACAAATTACTGCATTCCAATATACAGTATGTACTTTCAAACCTGAAAGTGCATATTGTGTTTTTTATTCTTGATAATAGTCTTAATACTGCAAGTATGTCCCAAGTACTGTAATCAAAACACTCAAACCAAATCTTAAACATCAGCATCAACCTGGAATTCCAATATTCTATCAAAAACATGACTTCAATATGTGGCAATATACAATCATTTAGGAGCATTTTTATTGGTCCATTTATCATTACATCTGAAAACAATGTGAAGCAAATAGAGATAGACAATATAGTAGTACAACCTAGAAATCAGGGTTTAACTTACTGCAGATTTCATAAAGTATTATATAACACATACAGTACCAGTCAAAAGTTTGGACACACCATTTTTTTTTTTCATTTTTCTCATCTTGTTTTTTTTTTTACTTATTTATTGAATTAAGTAGATTTATATTGAAGACATGAAAACAATTAAGGAATACATATGGAATTACAAAAATGTTCTTGACCTCCTCAATCCCCTGATCTAAATCTGATCAACTGAGATGGTAATTTGGGATCAGCTGGAGCTTTACAGCATGAAGGAAAAGCAGCAACTATTCTTCAGCACCTCCAGAAACTCCTTCAAGATGCTGAGAAAACTATTCCAGGTGACTCTCCCTCATGAAGACACTAAGATTAAAATACCAAGAGTGTGCAGATCTGTCCTCAAAGATAAATATGGCTAATGTAAATCTAAAGTATAAAACATATTCTGGTTTGTTTATCACGTTTTGATTACAAAATAATTGTGTATGTGTTCCAGTATAGTTTTATGTTTTCAGTATTAAATTTACAATGCAAAAAATCATAAAAAAGAAAGAAGTGTGTCCAAACTTTTGACTGGTACAATATAAAGTATGATATACCCATAAATTACAGTGGTATTGAGTTTATTATTACTTCTATTTGGAGCTTTATTGCTAAGGCCCACAAAGCCTCATTGGTGCAAACTTTTAAATATTATTCAAATAAACTGTCTTCATGTCTGACCTTGGTTTTACTTGGTCAAAACATGAGCCTGCACAGCTGAACTCTTCTCTTTTAACACGGGATATGACCTTACACTTTTTATACAGACATACTGTATGAAAAATTATCATATTGTACAGAAATATCTCCTGTTTAAAACAAAAAAGGTGCAATGGAATAATTCCTCCTGTGGTTTATAAAACCGTCTCCCCACTTTTTGGTGTCTAAATAAACAATACTGTAATTCTTAAACAAGTCAAATGAGCGCTGGTTATTATTTTTCTACGCAGATTTCTCTCCTTAAAACTGTTTATTTGGGTGAGTAAAGCACTTCTGTTTACTTATAGTAAACTTAAATTTCCAGTGTTTTTAACAGCGCGGTTTACAGCAGCGCTAGGTGTGGTTAGCAGCATTGCTAGCCACGGTTAGCAGTGCTTAGTGCTAGTAATTGCCACCCAACAGCGCTACACTGAGGAACGCTGAGTGTTCCAGTAAGCCAGGGTGCTATTAGTTTATTTTAACACCGTAGACACAGACGCAGAATACAGTACGATATACTTGACTCTTATTGGCAAAAGAGCTAGCGTTCCTGTTAACAGCTAATGTTAACACTGCTCCAGCCTCTGTGCTGGAGAGAAACTTCACTGAAACTCCTGTATAACGCTGCACTTCAGCAGCGTGGTTTTACTGCTACTTACAACCTGACCGGTAAACCGGATTATGAAGGGCACTGAGGATTTTTAGGATAATTAAAGGATTTCAAGTACGTCTTATAGTGCGGTAATTAAAGTATTTTGACCTCTACCCACTCAGAAGTACAACTACTTTCAATTTAAAAGAAAGTCGGCTGCTGCTTTAAATAAAACAAATGCAATAAATCAAAAAAATCTTCCTCATTCCAGGAACTGAGAATCAAGCCAAGCAATACGACCTCATTTACTCTGCTCACAAATATCAGCCCTGACAAATATGGAACTGATATTCCAGCATCTTTCAATCATCTAATTATGGACAGAAAAAAACAACATATCCAGCATAACCAGGCCCAGTGAGGGTAGTAATTATCATCACAAAACAAGTTCTGCACAAACACCTCAAACTGGGCCTGGAACGTCTGACTCAGGTGGAAGGCAGGCGTAATTGTGCCAGCCGTGCAATCAAACCGCCGTGTCGACACAGCAGAGCGCCCGCCTCGCCGACCAGCGCTTAACCCCCGTCTCAGAACACGGGGTTCACTCTGCACCCCACCACATCTGCCCTGATTAAACCCAACACATGTTCCAGCCCAGAAGAACACGCGGGGACGTCAGATCTGAATCAATACTGCTGCTGAACTTCAGCCCCGGGCTACAGAACGAGGCGGCGAGCATCAGGATCATTATTAAACTGGAAAAGGAGCAAATCAGCCTGAATTATTACTGCATGCTTCTGGATCAAACGCAGCACTCAGCAGATGCAGAACCTTCATAGAGGGAAAATTCATTTGTTAGGATTTTAGCAGCATTTTTTAATATGCCATCTCATCTCACTGATCCATCTGTTATTTGAATACAATGTGAAAAACAACATTATATCAAAAAGTGAAAAAGCAGCAATGTTTTTTTAAACTCGCTTTTAAAAATCTCAATAGTTTATAAACAAACATTGTAAATATATAGTATCTTCAACATGGCAAACTTACAGGAACATAAAAAAACGTTTTAAAGCCTTTTTTCAATAAAAGCAAAGAAGAATTTTATTCTTTTTTGTTAAGCTGGGCAATATGATTTGTTTTGTTATTGTGATACATAACAGAGCTGAACAATACATTCAACATCATCCCTGAAATGTTCGCATTCGCAATAGTCCCAATGCAAGAACAAATTATATCAAACCCATCACGCTTCTAGTTTTTTGCTGCTTGATATAAAAGAAAAAAATCTAACTTAATAAAATGCGTTTTTATTAGGTACCTATCAGACACACATTTAATCTGCCCAATTTTATTTTGTTCCAATCTTGTAGTTTAAGATCTAAGTTTGAGGCTGTCATAAGGTTAAGAAAACAATTAAGAATTAAGAACAAACAAAGAACTAAATAGCAGTCAAAAGTCAACATTTTTCTTTTTTTCTTAATTTAATTCATTTTGTACATTACAGATTGTGTGCAAATCTGTTATCAACGCTAAACGTGGCACTTAGAAGAATCTAAAGTAAAAAACATATTTTGATTTGTTTAACACTTTTTGTTACTAAATAATTGTGCATGTTTCCATGTACAGTATAGCTTTAATATAATCTTTAATATTAAATTTGCATTGTAAAAATCATAAAAATTAGGAAAACACATTAAATGACAAGAGGAGTGCCCAAATATTGGATTTGTACTGTATATAAACATGTGTATAAACAACTGTAAAATAAATATAGCAATGTCAGATATTTTCCAATGTTGTACAGCCCTAATAATTTATGTTCAATGTGAACCATCATCATCATCATTATCATCATCATCATCAGTGCTAATTCCAAGACCTCTGATGCACTGATAGTGGTTCATGGATTATCATTATAAAACATTAAAACAATGTTAAAAACAACTGCCAGATATATAAAAAAAATACTTTACAAGAGTGCAAGTGCAACTTTCAGTAGAAGTCAATGTAAAAACATTGTATTCCAAGCCATTTTGCAGAATTATTTTTTTTTTCTATTCTTCATCAATCTTTTTTAAACTAGATTTGAATTATATTAAAAATGAGAAACAGGAAAAATAGATTTTTGCATCTCAGCGATGACACACAACTGTTTTCTGCAGTAAGTTTATTTAAAACGACTCAGAATAAAAGCCAGTGATGAGGTCTTTCTGCATGAGGTTAAAATCCTGGAGTATTCTTTATAGTAATGGTAATAAAAATTGTTGCATACTTGCTAATATTGCATGGTAGCATGGTGATGATATGATAGTAACCCTATCCCTATCAGTTTAAATAAGAACAGCATTGGGACAGGGCTGCAAAGGTTGATATACTAATCGACAATGTAGATTATTTAAATTTGTAAACAACAATTTTCATTGTTGACTAATCATTCATTTGGAACAGTACCACATTACACAAAGTGCTGGGGACAGAAGTGCAATGGGAGACACACACTGTTTACACTCAACTTATTCTGTGTCTCCAAAAGTGCCCAAACACAAAAGATTACATATTTAATTACAAAATATCAGTACTTTCCACATTTAAACAACACCCAGACATCTACCTGCCTTTTAAATCTAATATTCAACTGTTCAATCTTTAAAAGTTTTTAGAGATAGAGGACATGGCAGAAATAATCGTTGACTAATCGACTAATTGGAAAAATAATCAGCACAGTAGTCGACTACCAAAATAATCATTCGTTTCAGCCCTACACTGGGATGCTCTTGGGAAACTAGGCCCTGAACAGTCATCAAATGTGTCCTGACTCTTTTATACAAGAACAATACAGCTCACCACAATCCACAACCTCAACTGGAAACAAAGCTCAACGTGAATCCCACTCCACACACAAAAGTGCTAACAAACCGAAGCTTTCTGATTGGTTCCATTCTCCAGAACTCCTCAGATTCTCTGAGGAGTGCAGCAACAGATAGGCCTACCCGATCCAAGCAGCGTCAAAATGATAAAATGATTATAAAAAAAAAAACTCCATCCATAAAAGACATCAAATGAGGACAAAGCAGAGCACCTCAATTAGACAGAAAAAACATCGGTAAAGACGTGTTCTCTCTAAAAGCTGCTGGCCAAAGGTGAACAGCTCCAAAAGTCTAAGTAGGTACTCAGCCAGCTTATTCTACACATCACAAAGCAGGTGGGAAAGGGCCGTGTGCTGTGATTTTCTGCTATGAGCAGAAGGAGACAGGGGAACAAGAGCAGACAGACAACAGGACGGAATAAGGGAGGCGCTGATAAAGCACGGCGAGCGGAGAACACAGCCGAGAGAGTGAATGAGGGAGAGACAGTCAAATTGTAGGGAAACTCATTCAATTGAAGCAAACAAAGAAGTGGCAGAAGCTTCCCGGTAGCGTCTCGTCAGAGCACATATACAACCAGCCGACAGACGGCATGTCAAACCGGACCAGGGAGGAGAGGAAGTGGGCTTTTGGTGATGTGATGCTTTAGGATAGACTTTACAGATGAGGATCACCACAGAGCTGTGAGGAGGGGGGGGTTTGGGGCTGGGGACGGGGATGGGGGGATACAATGGGACCCTAAATTCAGCCACATGGTGGAGCTGTGGAATGTGTTTGGTGGAAAAGGGTTTATGAATGATACCTATGAATAATATTTAAAGCAAGTGACCAGTGTGTATGTACAATATATAGATGTACATGTCTATATACATATGTGTCTGTGTTTGTACATAGAAATACAGGTATAAGCCAATATTATAGTATGAGCCTGTACTAAGACTACTATAATGGTGGTAAATATAAATGTAACTAAAAAAAAAAAAGAATCAAGCAAGAGTATGTTACTGCATAGCTATAATTATAAATACTGCATAACTTTAAATAGTATAGTCTTAGTTAGTTAGTTAGGTAGTAAGGATTCATCAAAATGAAAATTTGGGCCGAAACCCAACAAAATTAAATATATGGCCAAATACTGAACACGGTATGATGATAAATTTTGACACTTTTTTCACCATTGCATCAATTTATATCGGCCTAAATATGTGTTTGAAACAATGTTTTTTTAAAAGGAAATTCTTTTATTATATTTGCATATTTTTAACACAAGCTATTTTTTAAATAGTTTATCATTTTGGATTTTGATTGCCAAATATACGATACAGTGCATCTCTATTAGTTGTTATCGAGTTATGTCTATATATCTCAGGGCATATAACAATAATTATATAGATATATAGATAGATAGATAGATAGATAGATAGATAGATAGATAGATAGATAGATAGATAGATAGATAGATAGATAGATAGATAGATAGATAGATAGATAGATAGATAGATAGATAGATAGATAGATAGATAGATAGATAGATAGATGGTCTAAAAATCAATTTCTTTAATTTTACCAAATTAAAAACATCTGACGTATAAGAGGAAGATTATGTCTATATTATGTCTATATATCTCAGGGCATATAACAATAATTAATATATATATATATATATATATATATATATATATATATATATATATATATATATATATATATATATGTATATATATATATATATATATAAGAGGAAGATGGATAAACACAAGCCATCAAAACAAGCTGAACTGCTTGATTTGTTGCACCAGGAGTGGCAGAAAGTTATCCAAAAGCAATGTGTAAGACTTGTGGAGGAGAACATGCCAAGATGCATGAAAACTGTGATTACAAATCAGGGTTATTCCTCAAAATATAGAGTTCTGAACTTAAATATTAACTTGTTTTCTTTGCATTATTTAAGGCCTGAAAGCCTTGCCCTTTTTTATATTTCAGCCATTTCTCATTGAGTAAATTTCTCATTGTAGTTTATAGAATAAAACACCACTGTTTATTTTACTCAAACATATACCTATAAATAGCAAAATCAGAGAAACTGATTCAGAAACTGAAGTGGTCTCTTAATTTTTTCCAGAGATGTAGAATAGTATCATATACTTGTATTTTCTTATTTATACAAATAATTCTATATTCTATATATTATTATATTTTGTACACATTATTAGATTGTTTATAAATAAGAAAATAAATAAGTTCAAAATGATATATATAATACTACTCAGCTACAAAAAATATACATACAATCTCCATGTGTGTAAAGTGAATAATAAAGCATATGTATTATTCTTACAGCACTCACATACAGTATAGGTATTACTGTACTGTACACACACCACTATAATAACAGTGTAATAGTGCATACACTTATATAGCTCCATATATTAATAAACAGTAGCTGTAAAATTATACAATTGTAGAACAAAGCTGTCAGATTCAGCAGCAGTGCACAATGAAATAGTTAAATGTAAAATATGAATATTATAGCGATTTTCTGTAACAGTATAAAGCAAAACACACGTATTTATACTCAGATCAGAGATAGGCTTTGTCTCAGCACTAATACAGCACAGCGCAGCGGGTTAGTAGCGTTCAGCCGGCGATATTTACAGCGATAAACTGCGCGCTGCTCCAGACTACAGGACTACAGACTCATTCATATATACAGACATGGGAAAGTCGCTACGTGGACTCGCGGAGCTGCTGGTGGGCTGGGGGAGGAACAGGGGACGGGGAACTTGTACCGGCGGTAGTGTGTGAGTGTGTATATAGTGTGTGTATATATATAGTGTGTGTGTGTGTTTGAGTGAGGTGGCAGTGTCTCTCAGTCCCAGTCTGACCCTGTAAACCCGCTGAATATGAAGAGATTCCAGCACAGCCCGCCTGCGCGGACCCCGCTCGGCTCGCCGGGCTCGTGTTCTGGGGATGCCACCCGCCGAACCCCCCCCCCCCCCCCCTCCAGCTCTGAACAGCAGCGGCACCGGGCACGCCACAGCAGCCCCGGCACGACACACACATTTCCACAGGTAAACAAAACCAGTACACCCAGCAAAAGACCAGTAAAGCCAGCGCTCGCGCCGCTTACCACTGCTGCTCCAGCTCCCAGTCCCTGAAGAAGTCGAACTCGAATAGGTCCATGTCTCCGAGCCGCTGCTCAGCGTCTGCGTCAGCCTGCATGCAGCAGGCACGGTGCGCGCGCGTGTGTGTGTGGACGCGTGTGCGAGTGTGTGTGTGCGCGCGCGTGTGCGAGTGTGTGTGTGCGCGCGCGTGTGTGTATATGTGTATATATGTGTGCGTGTGTAGCAGCTAGTCTCTCTCTCTCACCCTCTCTCTCTCCCACCGACCGCACACCCACATTCAGGCAAGCACCGCCCCCTCCCCCGCGCGCCCACTGGCCAGCAGCGCGCAGCTTCCGCTCTACAAGTGGCTGGAACGTCGGCCGCCAGCCAATCACAGCGCGCCTGCCGAAAAACGGGTGTGATAAGAAATGTTAAGGCCAAACAACGAAGCTGTCGTTCCCAATTGGACAACACAATATAACGGACCACGCAGCTCCGCCCCCTTTCGCTGTCAAACGCGAACGTAGGGCCGTGACGTCAGGCGGCTCGCACATGTCCAGCCAGGTAAAAAAATGATGATGATGATGATGATTGGTGGTGAGATTAATAAGCTTAATTCATTAATTATTAAGCTTCATTCACAATAATAAAAAAAAACTTTTGTTATTAATAAAAATCATTATTATTATTAGTAGTAGTAGTAGTAGTAGTAGTATTAGTGGAGCGAATAATAAGCTTTATTCACACAAAAAAATAGTTTTAATAACAATGGTAATAATAAGTAATATTATTAGTAGAAGCAGTAGTAGTTAGTTGTATGAGAAGTAGTACTAACTACTTTGTTGCTACTACTAATACTACTATTACTATTACTACAACTGTTAATAATAATAATAATAATAATAATAATAATAATAATAATAATAATAATAATAATAATAATAATAATAAATAAATAAAATGTACCTTTTCTTTAAAAAGAAAAACCCAATTTAAGCACTTAGAATGCACTGGATTTTTTTTTTTTACTGTATGTATCTTTATATATTTATTTTTAACATTCTATATATTTTTTTCATCTATAATCTAAACCTTAATCTATAAGCCATTTATTCCTTAAAAAAACAGCAGACCTTCAAATTTAGAATCACTAAATGAGATTCTACCATCCGTTCTGTTTCATCTCTGTTTAAATTGTGTAATAGCTTCTTTGTATGGGTCACAGACCCTAGTCAGAATCAGGTCAGACCCTCCAACAAGGGACCTCCCCACAACCTGTGCTGAACCCTGAACATATTATAAGTAATATATATTTGCTTACTGATCAGTAGCTCTAAAACTAGCACAAATTATAATAACAGTGAGTGTTAAAATAAAAATTTCTTAAGGGGAATTTTAATACACTTTTAATAATTCAGCATAATTTATTTATAAGTAAACAAAACATTCAGACTGATTGATTTGATGTGAAATGATTCATTATTAGCTTCCAATGATCGATTTAATTGCCCACACCTGCATGAGCTGTGAGGTGTTATCTTGTTAGTGATTCTGAACATTAGCCAGGATGTTCATGACAATAATAATAATAATAACAACAACAACAACAACAATAATAATAATATGGTGAGGGCATTTAACATTCCTTGATTCACAGTCACATGTATACAGGTATATTTCAAAGGTGTTACCACACACAGTGGAGAGGACAGTACAGTATGTACTATAAAAAAAAAAAAATATATATATATATATATATATATATATATATATATATATATATATATAATTTTTTATTTATTTATTTTTTGTCGTATCCTACTCCTACTATTGTGCACAATAGTAGGACTATTGTAGTACTCTTGTGCACAAGTCATAGTGCACATAGCGGTTCTGTATTCTGTATTTTTTATGTTTTTCCTGATTCTTTGTCCTGTGATCATATTTCTGTAAAGCTGCTTTGTGACAACACCAGTTGTAAAAAGCGCTATACAAATACATTTTATTTTATTTTATTGGATAGTACATAGCAGCATATTTAGAAATAGTTTATGTAATAACTTCAAGGAAAAAATATATTTGTAATACATTTTGTGTGAATAATTAATGACATATCAGGGGAATTATTTATTAATACATCATTCAGTAGAAAAATGAAAAAAGAAAGAAACTTTTCTTGGACAATTAAATGATGGATTTAATACATTTGAAAGCATGTAAACATGTTACATGCTCTAAAACACTGACCAATTAAGTATGTGATTAGAGATGGTGAATTTGTATGAAAGAGGCTTTTACCGTTGGTGGAGTAAAGGAAACATAAGAAAATCATGACTAATCAAAACTCATTTACCTATTTGGTGATTGATGTTTCCCTTTAAATAAAAGCAGCAGATTCAGGGGATCATTGACAAAGGAAATTGTGGCAATCTGAGATGCTGGTGCTATAGCCCCCAGCCTGCATATTAACCACTTAGTCCTTTCAGCTACTACTATCTACCTTGAAGTAGTTGCCCATTCGTTGTATTAAAATGTCATGATGAATGGATCAATAGAAATGCTCCGAAATGGCAATGAAAAAAAAAGTCCAATAAAGTTTCTGAAGTTTTGAAATTTTAGAGGAGATTTGTTTTGGGTTTATGCTGATATCTATCTGTTTGAGCCCCCATTGGGATTCCTAACTTTGTAAGTGTACATCTTTATTTTTGATTATTATTATCTTCTGTTCATATTCAACTGCGAAACAAATGTAATGTTAATAAAGCTGCGGTGAGGCATCACCCATAAATCCCCCAATATTTAGGCACCCTGTTCTGTGGACAACATAGACATATAGCAGACATAACACATAAGACTGAAACATTTAACCAATATGACAAAAGGAATATACATAAAATACATACTGTAACAGATAAAAATTGCAATTTTGTATATATTATTCAATCTTATTATTATTTATTTAAAACAATTAAATCATTTATTTATTTGTTTATTTATTTTAATTGTGGCAGAGAGAACAACTGTAGTTAGTTCTAAATAAAAAGTAGAAAGTAGGACCAGTTTCTGCGTAGCTTTGGTGCTATTTTTTTTAAAGTGAGTATTGACATAGTATGTGAACATGTTAATTTACCTCAATATTTTCTTGCAGTTAAAAAAAATGGTAGAAGAATATTTTATATGTGCTTGGAACCCTTCTAGTTGTTAATTTGCGTTTGTTTTTGTTAGAATATTAATCTAACAGGACTGCTTTGTTTTTTGATTAATAAAAACTTTAAAAGAAAAAGGTATTTAAGTTATTTACAGTCAACATTAATTAAAATGAACATAAATTTAATAAATATAAATTTAAAGGTACTGTATATAGACATGTTACATGCTCTAAAACACTGAAGTAAATTAACCCTGTGATTAGAGATTGTGAATTATAATCATGATAAATCTTTCCATTTTTGTATGAAAATATGAAATTAAAATTCATATGAGGCTTTCATTATTGGTCCAGTACAGGAAACATGTGCAAATTAACTCATTAACCTTTTTGGTGATTACTGTTTCCCTTTGGATAAAAGCAGCAGATTCAGAGAATCCTAAGCAAAGGGAGTTGTGGTTTTAATAATACATGTAATTTAGCATTTCATAACTTCATAACTTAATAACCACATATTACAGATTCTTATTTTATTTTTTTTACAGTGTGCATCTATTGCAGCTACAGTCCAAACACTGCAAACACTGTGTTCTGACTCAGCTGCACCTGTTAATACAGCACAGAGTCACAGAGAGAGGCACCGGCTCTGACAGAACTGTTCCACAATTTTACCTATTTATTTCCCTGATAGTACAGCAGCAGCATTACACACATGAATAGACTGTCAGGAACCTGTCCACTCCCATTACTTCCCCATACAAATGTTCAGCTGCCTCCTTATAAAGATCATGTTGTCGGAAAACAAGCCTCGGCAGAGACCCACATATGTTGGTTGTTGACATCATAACGATTTGGTAGGAGGCATATGGTGGTCATGGTTCATGTGATGTGTGGTCTATTACAGAAACACATTTCTCTCTCTCTCTCTTTCTCTTTTTCATTCTTTCTCGCTCTCATTTTTTGCATACTTTACATTGCCTCGGGTGCCCTCTTATAATTCATAGCAGAGACTACAAAACTGATATTAATCTTACCTTGAAATAACACAGAGAGGCTGGGAGAGATAAATTTCTGAGGCGGAATGGCTTCCCGGACGTTACACGAATGGATGCTTTGCTGATGGATTCCACAACGGTCAGGCGGCGCACGGAGGATACTGCTGTAGCTAACAATAGCTCAAACCGATACAGTGTGCACGCCTGCCCCTGTCACCTTGCCTTTGCCCACAAAAAGAGGACAAATCTGACAGTTACTGCCCTCTGTGTGCGGCCACCAATAAAGCAAATCCGATAAACCTGTGACGAGTGATGTTTCGATTCATTTATTTTACAGGCCCTCCTTGAAGGGACCCTTACTGTACGGCTTTATTTCCAATTTCAGGTGCACAGCTGACCATTGCACATATACTGTATGTATCCATGTGACTAATATGTCATAATAATGCTGTCCAATGTTTGGTTGTCAGGTTGTCCCTTAACATGTGTCTTTTCATGTGTCTTAGAGAAGAACTATGGTGTAAAATGGACTTTCGGTGTAGTAAAACATGATAAAAAGTTCTTACCTTTGATGAACAGCACACGTCCATTCTTCCACAGTGTTCCGAGATCCAGAAATTTGAACAGTTTGTCCAAACACTCTTCAGACTTGGTGACACGGGGCATAGTTTGACCTAATAAATCGATTTTTCCACCGTTGTTCAGGAATAATGGCGGTGCTCAGAGCTGAAGCTAGCATTATACGATGTAAACAGTGGTTTTTAATAAGCTTCTTGTGCACGTTTTAAGTTATTAATGCCTCGTTTTAAATGTCAGGGCTCTCCGGATTCTAGCAAGGAGGTGTGGAGCTACTTTGAGCTGGATAACTGTGGAAAAAGCGATTTATCGGGGCAAATTTTCCCTTTTCCCCCAGTCTGAAGCTTGTTTGGACAAACTTAAAATCTCCAGCCTCCGGACTACGATACCCAGAATGCACCTCATACTGACATCACCCCCTCACACTACCACATGGCACTGCATACGGCACTACCTGAATTTACCAATCACCAAATTATTGATTTCACCTGTTTCCATCAGTATAAATGCACCTTTTCTTCACACACACCTCGCCAAGTTATACGAAGCGGTACCCTTGCCTGTATTTACTCTCTCTCATTTACCGACGTTGTTTTACATTTTTTGACCCTGATTCTCGCCTTGCCTCTGATATTGCCCTGCCATGTTTTGACCCCTCGACTATCTCTCATTTTTCTGTATGTTTAACCCCTTTCTGTTTACCACTGTTGACCCTGCTTGCCCTAGACTACTCTCTGTATTCCCCCTTTATATAATAAAGTTTGTTGTCCGATCATGACTGGACCAAAAAAAAGTCTCCAAAATGATCTGACATAAACTCTTTTAACATTGATGTCCATTGAAAGTTAAGAAGGTTTTATTTATTTCGGAGATATTTGTTTTTCAATAGGCAGCAACAATTTATAGATGTCCTGGTAAAAGTTTACATTTGGCTCAAAACCACACTGAATATTTTTTGATAGGCAACATTCTGTAGTAAATTTATTCTAAAATAGTAATCAGTCTCTTAGATTGTAATGCTCAATCAACTGTTCTGTATCAGAATGCTGATACTGCACTATGGAACTTTAGTGGAGCTGCATAAGAAATCTTGCCAAAAAATCCCATAATACTAAGCCATAGTTTTGTAAATTTATTATTACTCTTCCACCTCAGTCCACATGCTTCATTTACAGGTCTGTATCCCTCAGCTTGTCCAAAAAGGGGCGCTTAAAGTGTGATTTGTATTTACAACAGTGGTGTAGAAGTGAATTATACTCCACAACTGTAGGAGGAGCTCATGAGCAAAAACACATATTGTTTAATAATGCTGATTCATGTATTCAGGCAGAAATAACATTTCAAATAGAACTATAGACTCCAGAGGAAAACATGCAAAAGAAAACATTGCTTTTTGATACAAAACAATATTTAAAGTAAAAGTAAAACCCCATCAGCAAGCTAAAAATATTGTAGATTGTTTCCCTTTTGATGTGGGTTTAGCTGTGTTTAGTTTGGTTCAGTTGTGGTAATCCAAGATATTTTCGAGGGATTGGACAACAAATAAAAGATGGCATGAGCTAGCTTTGTGTAGCATTAGCTTTTAGTCTTGCTTGGATCCCAGTTTGATTTGGTCAGCTTTTGCTTTCTTGTATGCCAAGTTATAACTCCATTAATTCCATAAAGTCTTGCATTGGTGTTTTAGCACGGTTTTCACTAATTCTTTTGCTAGTGGGCTGGGTGTGTGTTATTTTTTTTTTGGGTGGGTTAGGGGTTTTAAAATTGGCTTGTTTTCCAGCTCTGCTTTGGTTATGCTAGATCTTCTTTTGGAGAGATGACACTCAACAGAATACATTCTTGTACAAATGATGACGTAGAAATAGCACAATTATTAGTAACAGAATCATGACTTCATTACACCATCTTAAAAAAAAACATTATCCAATGCAGTTTTCTAACTAAAAAAGTGTAATGGCCTAATTGTCTAATGTGATTGTCTAATGTTTATTATTAAAACAAACAAAAATGAACTAATGGCTCAATTTATAATTATTATTAAAACATTTTAAAGCATAAAAAATAATAATATTTAATAATGTCTTAACTAGTGTAAATTAAACCATTAACAATTATATGAAGCATTACTTAATCATTTAACAATGTTTATTACTGTAAAAAGAATGATGCACTCTAATTTCTTGCATACCAAGACATTCTTTTTTGTTTCTTATATCATCATCCAGCCCTAATGGCGAGATAAATCAAGTTTTCCAATCTAAAGCACTTTTAATGCTACTCAAATCTTTGTATTGCATTGTTTGTGGAAAATGACAAAACCATTCACAATTTATATAATCTGGAGAGTTTGGACTGGCTACTTAAGTGTCTGAGGTCTAGAGCACTCATGCCTGGATGCATGCGTGTGTGTGTGTGTAAACACAGAAGCAATGAAGGCTACTTACGTATGTTCATTCTGAGAATTTTCATGGAAGACACTTTCAAAGAAACTGCAAAAAAAAGATAATTCTGATCTGTATATCCAGGCCTATTTCACCTCAGCTAAATATCTTGATCATGAAAAAAAATAGTTGTATCCAGCAGAAATTCAGTCGGGCCAGACTGTAATCTTCAGTGACGAGTCTTTTTCTTTTGTCTTGGTGGAGATGACCAACAGATCAACCCTGGCCAGAACCCTGGTTCAAACTCTAATGGTTAGCGCCAAGAGCAAAGGTTTGTTGTCACTTGTCACATGTCCAGAAAGTCTGGTGCTGTGGCGTGGGGTTAAGTTTCATATGATGCCCGATCATCTTTGGTCTTCATTACAGGCACATTGACAGCCCAATGTTATGCTAATGAGGTCCTGCAACAAACGGCCCAACACTTCTGTGCACTATTCCAGCAGGACAATGGTCGTCCACAAAGATGCCTTGCTATGGCTATCCACATCCACTGCCAAACCATTAGGATCAGTAGGATTCTATTGGACGAGCTATCAACCCTCTGCCCTTAACCCTCCTGTTATGTTCATTTTTTAGGAACAATGGTGTTCCCGGGTCAGTTTGACCTGGTTCATGTTTAATTATCCAAAGAAAAAAATCCTAATGAGCAGTGTGAATATTTCTTTACTAACTCCATTACTAATTATTCTATCACTATTTAGTGCAATGGTGTTCTTTACCTCTAACAGGTAATGGTTTAATTAGGATAATTCACTCGTAATGTTTTACTACTTTATCATTTTTGAAAGACCAACATTTGAAACAATAGTTTTACATAACATTGGAATTTTGTTTTATTGTTTGTTTTTTTGCAGGGGGGGTTGCAAATTTGTGAGAAGAACCATTTTCATATGATAGATTGATTACACTTTATTATACATTATTAAGGCAAGAAGAATAGATTCATACTGAAAACAATACTTTTAACTATATTTCTTAGATCTTTAAAACTTTTAAATGGGTCAATTTGACCCAGAACATAAGAGCAGGGTTAAAATCTACAGGAACTGTGTGGGAATATTTGAGCTGCATGGGATGAATTACCGATGGAAAATGTGACATGAGGAACCTACAACTCCATGTAAAAATGTCTGGCATATTTCATTACAATATTACAATTATTTTTTGTATTTATTATTTCATTTTACTGGACTGTATGCTCCCATGTCAGCACAGATTCTGGAGATTTGTATCTCTAATAAAACAAGCTATAAAAACTCCCTCAGGTTAATCCTGTGCAAATCGAAATGTGGATAAATAAGAGATTTTGTACCTTAAACTTAAGGTTGTGAAATACTTCAAGTCTGTGGTAAACCTTAGGTGTGAACCAGTGTATAAACTATGAGCCAAAGATAAGTCACTGTTAGCATAGCTTATAGCCTATATACCTGTTATAAACATGTATATGCTATTTTTTTTAATTAAACGTTTGTGATTACAACTAAAGTGGGTTGTATAAATTATCAGAACGTGTTTTTGTAATGCCAGTGCGTAAATAGAGTAGCCACTCCCATCCTAGGCATATAGTCAGAGATTTCTTATCCTGTACAAATCAGTAATATACACTATATTGTCAAAGGTAATCAGGTTCCACCTGTGAAACAAGTCCAGTCGTGAAATTTCCTCACTACTAAATATTCCACAGCCAACTGTCAGTGATATTATGACACAGTGGAAGCAACTGGAAATGAAAGCAATGCTGATGTTGATGAGCACAAACTATTTGCAGAATCAATCTCTATAGGCCTCCAAACTTCATGGAATTGGTTTCCAAGGCCAAGGAGCTCCATCCAAGCCTTACATCACCGAACCACAAGGCAGGAGAGCGAATGCTTTTAACCATTTAGTATATTTTCCTGATATTATGTAGTAAAACTAACCTTGTCTGAATAGAGCTTAAGACCAATAAATCATGTGTGAGCGTCTTATTGACAATTTTGTCCAAATAGCTACAGCATCATGTTATTAGTATGGCTAAAATGTTTAAAGAGTGAAGACTTGGCCTAGCGGAGCATCATCGCATCACTGAAACCCTGCCTCAGAGTAATTCCAGAGCAAAATCCCACAAGTGCATTCACAGTCAAAGAGATTTTTGTAGTGAGCAGCATTCTCTGACAGCTGAACATAAACATGAAGGACGAAGAGCTGCCTGCTAGGCTTACCCTGGAGAACAGCACAGCGCCGCTACTGGGAGAAAGTATCCGATGACCTGAAATGACTGCATCAGCAAATGAAGTGATGCATTATTGTTCACAGCCATGACCACGTGGCAGCAGACCTGAGAAACGTGGACGAAAACATTGTGAAAAGAAAACGAACATTCATTGATAGTAATGGCTGGTGAATCTAAAAAAAAAAAATACCTGAGTCAGAAGCTTATTGAACAGGCCTGTACATACACATAATAAATAACACTATCAATGCAGATATTATAGAGCCATTCTAATTGTTATAGACCAGGTCCAATTAAGAATGCATAATAATACATGCAGTTTCTTATATAGCTATTAATCAGACATATACAGTGGCATGAAAAAGTATTTAATATTAAACAAACTTTAATATCAGACAAAGATAACCTGAGTAAATATAAAATAATTTAAATTATGTATTTATTTATTTAAAAATATATATATATATATATATATTTATATATATATATATATAGTCCTGATTGCCCCCTTAACCTTATAACCTGGTTGCACCACCCTTAACAGCAACAACTGCAATCAAACTTTACCGATAACTGGCAATGAGTCTTTCACAACTCTGTGGGGGAATTCTGTTCCACTCTTCTTTACAGAAATGTTTTAAGATCATCCTACAGAATCCCAATCAGACTTTGACTAGACCACTCCAAAACCTTCATTAGATTTAATTAGATTTTTTTTTTTAAGTCATTCAGAGGTGAACTTATTTGTGTGCTTTTCATCATTGTCCTGCTGCAAAACCCAAGTACGCCTGAGCTTGAGTAATCAGGCCTGGTTGTGGTTAGTAGTGAAATTGAACTCACATTAACCTTTAATCACATTAATTTATGGGGGGGTCAACACTTTTTTTCCCTTACCAAATGAAACCATCAAATATATCATTTATATTTACTTAGGATATAATTTTCTGATATTAAAGTTTTCTGGAGTGCTTGTGGTGAGAATGTGATCTGGTCTCGATCCGCAATCAAATATACTTTTTTTTAATTGAGCTAAACTGCTGATAAGGCGCAGTTTAATCTGATATATTAGCCAGATAATACTACTGTGAAGAAACGCTGTCGCTGCTGCTCCATGCTGTTAACACCACTAATATAAATACAATTGCAATTTATATTTTTTCCATTCATTCTTTTATTTACATTTAAATATCCTTTATAAAAACTCCCGTTTTAAGAACATTAATCGCAGAGATTAATCACAGTTA
The DNA here is from genome assembly GCF_023375975.1 of Astyanax mexicanus. NCBI lineage: Eukaryota > Metazoa > Chordata > Actinopteri > Characiformes > Acestrorhamphidae > Astyanax > Astyanax mexicanus. The sequence goes on along the minus strand of NC_064417.1, from coordinate 21,741,129 downwards.
ATTACAGAATATTGTTGTGATTAATCTAATTAAATCTTTTAATCGATTAACACAACTAATATAATTCTTATTGAGTTATTAATCCTAATGCAGAAACTACTGCGGATTATTCTGTAACTGTTTGGTGTAGTAACTCTCATGGAGTCCCTCAGGGTTCTATTTTATGGTCTATGAATGGTCTATGGTTATGAATTATGACAGTAAAGAAGTTCTAAAAGTGAAGAAGAGTAGGCTAAACAAACAAGGGCTTTAAAAAGCCACATTCTGTAACACTGTTCTTTATAACGCTAATCCACATTCTAGCCCACACTAAAGCACCAGCGCAATTTGTCAACGACTTATTGGTGCTCTCTCCTGCACAGGCTTGCAGAACGAGACAGCCATCAATCGCTGCTTCTTCTCTCCGGCCGTTCGGCCACTTACCGTGAACGTTCTGCCCCTGAAGAGCTCCATGACAGGGGCTCAAAATGGTGGCAGTCGCCTCTGGCAGCGGCAGCGATAAGCGATTGGAGAAATACTCCATCACAGCAGCAGAGGCCACGCGACGGGCCCCTCGTCCCTTTTAATCTCATTGAAATGAATAAGCGAGTCATTACTGGCTGCGCTGATACGGTCTAAGGGGGATTGCCTCCTAATTATACCACTGTAATTTCTGAGTTAATTATCTCGCGCCTGCCCCCCAATCCAAACTTTCCTCCGCTGTAGCGCCTCATCTTCTCTAGGTTTTTTTTCTAACTTTTGCTGGATGTGAAGCCTCAGACTGAGCCAGCTTAATTAACACATGACTGCATTTTTGAGAAAGTAGAGGGAAATGATGATTTTGCGTAATCTCTAGTTAGCTAACGCCAGATTGTGGCCACTGGAGGAGGACTGAATGTACTGGTTTCGAGTTACATTAGAAAACACTGACAGAAACAGTGATTTATTATTTGAGGTGTGATACTCGTACACTGTAAACCCATACATTGTTTGAACTCAAATGATTTAAGTCTGTTTTACATAAAATTAGATATTTCTAAACAATACTCAACTATTTTGAGTTAGTTGAACTTTTGTGGGCACATATACACTTAAACTGAGGTCTTTGAGTTGAACCAACTTATAATAACTGAGTTTAATCTGTTTCCATTAACAGCTTCTTTTCCATTGGCTTCTGTCACAATCTATTTGCATACTGGGTGTGTCCAACAGTTTCTGACAAACACTCACCATCAGTGTGTAGTGATTCCTCCTGGGCTACTTTAGACGTAAATCAAGGTCCCCTTTAGTTGTAATAGCGTGATGTTTTAACATATGCTTAACAAGTTTTTATAAAATTTAGCAAACCGACTGCCTTAAAAAAGTAAACTCAACTTATCCGGTCTTATAGTAAAACAAAAATAAAAAAAAGTTAAATCAACTTCCCCTTTAGTTGTAACAACTTGATGTTTTAAGTTATACTAACTTAAGTTTTCATTAGCTATTACTTTTTTTTTAAGGCAACCGGTTTCCTCAATTTTTTTAAGTAAATTCAACTTATCCGGGCTTATAGTGTAGTCATATACTCATTGCCAGAAGTAAGTACAAAGATAAAGATTACCAAGCAAAAATGAAATATTACAATTTTTGACACTTTGATACTGGCAATATTTAATGATATATAGAGGTAGTGTGAAATGTACTGTACTCTATGTGTAACACAACATGCCTCAGAGAAGCCATCTCTCCATGGAGTTGTAGAGGTTCCTAATGGTGTCCTGTGCAAATCCATCCCATGCATCTCAAATATTACAACACAGTTCATGTAGATGATTTTGCGTTAGAGGTGTTAGGAGTGTTGATAGGGCATCTAAAAGTATCCCACACATTTTTAATTGTGTGATAGATCTGGCAATGCAGCATGCCATGACATAAAATCAGTGTATTCAATGTAATTCAGTGCTCTTGAGATGGCAGCAGTGTGGACGATCACTTAAATAAGACAAAGAACCAGCTGCCATTTGTTGTTTCTGCTTCACTTCTTTCTCAGATAACATTAGTGAATTTTAATTTTATATTATTTCATAATATCCTAATGATTTAACTCATGTAATGTTGCTAAACTTTTAATTTCATATAAAAGACCTTTATCACACCTATTTATTAACCCATGCATCTTTCCTATTGGTTCCTGGCATTATATATTTGCATAATAGGCATGTTCCCCTCCACTAATTCACCATCAGTGTGCAGTCTTGCCCACTAGGGCTCCCTTTTCTTTGATTATTCAGGCTAATAAAAATATACTGGCAATGCTTTTATTCTTTTTAAGGGGGTATTAACTAGATACCCTAGGAAAGGTAGCCCTTTTTAGCAAGACTACATACTGATGGTAAGGTAGTGGTGGGGGAAACACCCATTATGCAAAAAAAAGATGCCAGGGACCAATAATTATATAATAAGTTAATAATATAACTGTGTTTTAAGTACACTTAAATAATAAACATTGGATAACTATACAGTACCAAAAGGTACCAAACATTTGGACACCTTCTCATTCAATGGTGAGACAAGGTGGGCTCTTATCTGGGTTGCTGTTAGCTGGGCTGGTAACTCTGATAAACGTATCCTGTGCAACAGAGGCAACTCTTGGTCTTCTCTTCTGGGAGCGGTCCTGATGAGAGCCAGTTTCATCGTAATGTTTTGGATGGTCTTTGTGACTGAACTTGACGATACTTTCAAAGTTCTTGATTATTTACTTAGTTGAGTGGTTCTTGCCATAATATGGATTAGAACATTACTCAAATAGGACTATTCACTGTATACCAACTCTACCTTTTTACAACTTTACAACTGATGCTCTTAAACACATTAAGAGGCAAGAATTAAAGTAATTAACTCTTGATAAGTTTAGCGCAGCTGTTAACTGAAACACTTTTTTGTTCACTAAATAAATCCATATGTTTTATTAGTGTTAATCTACAATGCAGAAATGCTTTCAATAATGAAAAACCTGTATTTTTCTAGCAAGCAAATGTCAAAGTGTGGTAATCTTTATCTTTCTTAAAAATCCAACATTAAAATCCGACATGTCCTTTTTAGGTGCAACGATTACGGCAACCATTTTTTTGATAATGAATGTATGTGTTCCTAGTATTAACCATTAAAGGTTCCAATATAATACAATACTGTGTCCATTTTTAATATTTGAGTAGTGTCAGGTGCAGGAACAGGGAGAGGACGCAGAGGCGGACGCAAGTGCGAGTTACATTTATTAACATACATAAAAGAAAAACAAGAAACAGATCAGAGAAAACACGGGGATCACGAAACCTGACTGACGTCAACAACGCACAATCACGGACGAAGGTAACCAGTAGAGGGGGACTATTTATACCAACGGACACAGACTAGAAACAGGAAACACCTGGGAAGAGAGGGCGGAGCTACAAAACAGGTAGGCCACAGGGGAGGAGACACAGGATAAACACAAGGAGAGTAAATAAACAAACGAAATACATGAAATCGTGACAGAAGCCACTCCTTAATGCGCAGCTCCCGAGGCGCATAAAACCAAACCCCGGGAGCCGGCAGAAGAGAGAGGCCTGAAAAAAAAAAACGGACGGGACCGGGGACAGCGCAAGAGACTGGACTAATGACAGGACAAAAGACTTGACAGGAGATTTGACATGGGAACCGGGACCAATACATTAACAGGAATAGATATAAACACGGTGACTGGAATGGGCACAATAACATGACTTGACAGGGGTACAGGAATACTAACAGTAACAGGAACTAACACTGGAATGCACATAGGAACAACAAACAACATGGAGGGAAGGCTAGGACTGGCAAAAGTTTTAGCAGTTTGTGGGGCCATCCTAGGCAATGTCCTGGGTAGTTCAAATGGTCTGTGAAATAGTCCATGAGCGCGCGCAGCGCACGCACCCGCCGATGCGGAAAAAACCGAGCCGCCGGATTTCGCCGGGCCGAGAGCCGCTGAGCTGCCGTGAACGGCCGGGGCGAGAGCCGCTGAGCTGCCGGGGCGAGAGCCGCTAAGCCGCCGGGGTCCGCCGGGGCGAGAGCCGCTGAGCTGCCGGGGCGAGAGCCGCTGAGCTGCCGGGGTCCGCCGGGGCGAGAGCCGCTGAGCTGCCGGGGCGAGAGCCGCTGAGCTGCCGGAGTCCGCCGGGGCGAGAGCCGCTGAGCTGCCGGGGTCCGCCGGGGCGAGAGCCGCTGAGCTGCCGGAGTCCGCCGGGGCGAGAGCCGCTGAGCTGCCGGGGTCCGCCGGGGCGAGAGCCGCTGAGCTGCCGGAGTCCGCCGGGGCGAGAGCCGCTGAGCTGCCGGGGTCCGCCGGGGCGAGAGCCGCTGGTACAGGGCCGGCCGGTGCAGGTAGAGCCGGAACGTGCGGTCCTCTTCGCCTCCTCCGGCCACGGTTGGTAGAGGCTTCTAAAGAGGGGCACCCCACCTGCAAGCTGGAGGAGAGAGGGATCCGCCGGATCGCTAACCTGGAACCCAGGAAAGAGTTATTCGCTGCATCCATATTTTGGTCCGTGATTCTGTCAGGTGCAGGAACAGGGAGAGGACGCAGAGGCGGACGCAAGTGCGAGTTACATTTATTAACATACATAAAAGAAAAACAAGAAACAGATCAGAGAAAACACGGGGATCACGAAACCTGACTGACGTCAACAACGCACAATCACGGACGAAGGTAACCAGTAGAGGGGGACTATTTATACCAACGGACACAGACTAGAAACAGGAAACACCTGGGAAGAGAGGGCGGAGCTACAAAACAGGTAGGCCACAGGGGAGGAGACACAGGATAAACACAAGGAGAGTAAATAAACAAACGAAATACATGAAATCGTGACAAGTAGGTTAATGTACCCAAAATAAACAGCCATTATTCTTTATTCATTATTATTATTATTATTATTATTATTATTATTATTATTATTATTATTATTATTATTATTATAACTGCAGTTCAAAGTCACTTTGGCATATAAGGCAGGCAAAGTAGTCCAGGCATTCCTGACTCCAGACACATTTTTTTTTAGCTATTCCTGAGGGATCCCCAGGAGCTTTGAGGTCAGTGAGCAGATATAAATCCTCCAGCAGGGCCTGGGTCTTCCCCGGGGTCTCCTCCCAGTGGGCTGCGCCTGGTACACCTCTAATAGGAGTTGACCAGGGGCCAGGCTTATCAAATACTCCTTATTAATATTAAATTATTCACTTTACAAGATTACCTTTTTTTCTTGTTTCTAAGAATCAAACTGATAAGATTGGTTCTGTAACTGGGACTTTAAGAACGATACATGTAAAAAAAATGCTCTGATTGGCTGCCCTTTTTTTACACATGAAAAAACAACTACAAGGCACATATTTAACAGAAAAAATGATCAAAAGGCAGGAACACTTCTCATAATTTTAGCAAAAGTAGGCAGGGCAAAAGATATAATATTGAATAAGCGGAAACATATGAAAATGTGACATCCCAAAAAAATCTAATTTGTTATCTATGTTAACAATTTTCTTATTGCCTGAGTCATCTTTGTGAAGAGCAACAATTATATTTCTCACATCCTCAGAGAGTTATTTGCCATGAGGTGCCATGTTGAATTTCCAGTTGCCTGTATGACAGAATGTATTTGTATAATCCAGGCCTATGGTTATTCTAGGTGTGGAAAAGCAGCCAGTCCATTTAAAGCCAATTATATAATTAAATGGCAGGATAAACAATGGATTACACTTGATTTACCGTCTCTGTCACTCCAGTAAACACCAGAGCTCGCTACCTCAGTGATATTATCGAGATCTTCGGTATCAAACACAAAGGCCTGCTTTTATTCACCTGAGGGGACATGGCAGATTTCTCCTGAATTATTCATAAGAACTTTGGCTGGCTTCACGTGGACCAGGGGTCAGGAAGACGCTGACTTCATCCCAGTATTATGTTCCTGAACTGCAAATGTTTCCGTCGCTGTCACAGCCTTTATTTTCACTCTCACAAAGTACATATTTAAGAGAAATATACACTGATCATCTACAGCTGGAGAAGAACATCTAGCTTTAAAAAAAAACTGCTTACATTGCCCATTTAATGGAAATTCTGAATGTTTTGGAATAAAATAGGATGATTTAATGTGAAAACAAACAAGTTAAAATCTTCATTTTTGCTGTTTTTAACTTAATGATGAATTATATTAAAATGAATCAATAAAAATGGCCCAAAATGAAAATATAATTAATACAAAACAGCAATAATATGCACTGTAGAAAGAATATGAATGGAAAAATGGAAAAACTGCATGAGACTACAACAGTCCAAATCTTTATATGAATTTACTGTTACTTTGATAAGTACTACTACAGACTACAGACCTCAAAAAGGTACATAAACACTCAGCTTTAGCATACAGTATATTTGTCAATAGGATACCAGTACCCCCTTACCCCCATAATGGTCAGTCTTTTACTCTGAGATTATCATTTGAAAAATGGCATTTTTACAGCCCAACGTTACGTTAATAGGGTCTTTCAACCAGTGGCCAGACCTTTCCTTAACGCACACTCTGGTGCACTATTCCAAAAGAACAATGCTTGTCCACATACTGCTCATCCTTTTTCAGGTGTTACGTATATCACGACCAAATGAACTATCTGACCTATACCCTAATTAATATGTGTGGGATGCTATTTGACACACTAGAACAGCTCCACCCCTACCACAACATCTGCAGGAACTGCATGAGAATATTTTAGCTGCATGTGATGAATTATTGCAGGACACCATTGGGAACCTCTACATACCGAGACATCATAAATATGACCAAGAGTTTCCCATATCAGTGCTGAAAATGTGATCTGGTCTCAATCTGACCCCACCAGAGAGTGTAAAAAAGATGGACGCCGTGTCGCCGTTCCCATTCATTCAATGAAAATGAAGCCAAAATCTTCCGCCATGTTGGTGATCCTGATACCCGAGTCTGAGCAGTAGAGACCAGAGGAGGGAGAAAGACTGTGGAGAGACAGCCTACTCATTTAAATAACCCCGCCCCCCTGAGGGCTGCCTCCACAGAGCTATACACAGTCTATGGTCCCACCCATACAGCCATTGGTCCCACCCAATAACCAATACCAATACAATAACCACACCTTTTTGAATAGAGCTGAATAACGTTTTAAAAAACGAATTCTGTGGGGATATAAAAATTTGACAATATACAGTAAGCAGAGGTTACATTAGCTGTTGCATTTAAATAATGGAGGTAGAATTACTGTATATTAGAAAAAAACTGATTGAAAGTTGTTCTGTTTTGCCATTGAAACCTATGGGGATGGGTGGGGTTACACAGCTTTCTGAAACCGAACAGCAGGGGGCGCCCGACCTGTGGTGGCTTCACTTTTAAGAGACCATGCTCTGTCCAGCTATACACAGTCTATAGACCCCACGATCAAATATAATTCTTTTTTATTGAGCTAAACTGCTGATAAGGTGCAGTTTAATCTGATATGTTAGCCAGATAATATACTGCTATGAACAAACGCTGTCGCTGCTCGCAGCTGCGTGACTTCAATTACTATGCAGACATTTGCGCCATATGTCCCATTGAAAAAAGTTGTTTAAAAAAACAGCGGCAAATTTCCAGAACACAGAATCTTCTCACTATATTTACTCTCTTGCTCCTGTGCCAGACAGCTCTGACCAATCAGAGGAGACAATGTGCTCTCATGGCTTATTGGTGTGCATTTTGGTGCATTTAGGTTTTCGCCTGTGTGAAACCAAACCAAACATAGGGAGAAAACGTTCCAGAATGGACCATAGAAACCAACTACGGGTGTGAAAATGCCCTTTACTACTCTTTAAATTTCAGAAACCCTCACAACCAAGCTGAGATGTTTTCTCTATCCAATTTGTCATGCATTCTTTATTCCAGCACCACACGTTGGTTTATCTCCCCTCAAACATACAATACTAGTATTTTAATTGACACCATTAAAATAAATATAATTACATTTTACCTTTCTTACAATCATTCTTTTATTTATATTTAAATATCCACTATGAAAACTTAAGAAGCGTCTTAAGAAGAACAAGTGCGATTGATCACAATTAATTACAGAACATTATTATATTATAATACATTAATCTGATTGACTTTTTTAATCGACTGACACCACTATTATATATCTATACTGTATGTTTGCATACATTAGATTTGGCTGTGAAAACAGGCTAAATTAATAAATTCCCTGATTTAGCACATAACTCAATCCCCCTGTATGCTTATATCATGACTCTCCTACGAGTTCATAGATAATTGGCAGCAGCGTTGGCAGCAGGGCACTGCCACATCAACAGCCCGACAGCACTCCTCCCCGCTGAGTGACAGATGTTAATTAGGCCCCTTTGTTAGTCCTACCTAATAAACTGCTGCCATGCCCAGCCTGAGACCGTCTCCTTCTGTATACGCCTCTCTCTCTCTCTCTCTCTCTCTATTTCTATATCTCTCTTTCTCACACACACTCTCTCTCTCTCACACACTCTCTCTCACACTCACTCACTCAAAAAAACCAGACATAATCCACATTTCTCTATTTATATGACAGATTAGGACGTTTTATTAGGACAGGCCCATTTTATCCCAGTCTGCGCCTCCACTGCCCTCAGGTTTTATTTACAGTAACTCACCAATCCATCTGAGCAGAGCAACCAGAGGGATGTGTGTGTGTGTGTGTGAGAGAGAGAGAGAGAGAGAGAGAGAGAAAGAGAGAGAGAGACTAAGCGGCAGACGCTGCCAATATGGACAGATAGCCAAGTCTACAAGAATCTACTCACTGTTTCATAAAACACTTAATTTTTTTCAGCTCTCTGACAGGAATAATGGATGCAGGCTCGTGTACAGACAGTGTTGTCAGATGTTTTTTGATGGAGCATGAAGGAATCTAGAAGAAAAACAACAGAACACACTTTCATTTCCAATTAATTGCATTGCAGGGACACTATTTCTGCATTTAACTAATAATAAAGCTGTTGTAATATAGCTCTTGTCTTTTGTTTTTTTTACTGGTAGTTTTGTACATTATCCACTGATATGAGTTGTGCTTATAAAATAAAAAAAAGGCAGAATTTAACATTTCTAACTGACAAATTAGCCGGCAGTTATTAACGTATAGTATATTGTCAAACAAAATATTTGACCCAAAATCGCAACATTATTAGTCTGGCAGTTGGTCCTAATATTGTGCTGCAAGGTGGTTGTTATGGTAGTATTGTAACTCAGGTGGTTGCTAAATGTTTTCTAGATGATGTTATTTTAGTGCTGCAAGGTGGTGGATGGTTTCTCTGCTTGCTCAGGTGTTGCTAAGAGTTTTTATAGATGGTGTAATGATAGTGCTGCAAGGTGGTTGCTAAAATATATTTAAGGTGTTGTAAGATGTTTAATATGGCATTGCTAAGTGGTTTTTAGTTTTGCAAAGTATCTTTAAATAAGTGATACAGTGTTGAAAGGTGATTGTTATGGTACTGTAGCTCAGGTGGTTGCTCAGGTGTTGCTAAGTGTTTACTAGATAGTGTTACTGATTTTGCTATTTATAGGTATATATTTAAGTAAAATGAACACTGATGTTTTATTCTATAAACTACAGACAATATTTCTCCCAGATTCCAAATAAAAATATTGTCATTTAGAGCATTTATTTGCAGAAAATGAGAAATGGCTGAAATAACAAAAAAGATGCAGAGCTTTCAGACCTCAAATAATGCAAAGAAAAAAGTTAATATTCATAAAGTACAGAAATTAATATTTGGTGGAAAAATCCTGTTTTTAATCACAGTTTTATGCATCTTGGCATGTTCCTCTCCACCAGTCTTACACACTGCTTTTGGATAACTTTCTGCCACTCCTGGTGCAAAAAATCAAGCAGTTGAGCTTGGTTTGATGGCTTGTGATCATCCATCTTCCTCTTGATTATATTCCAGAGGTTTTTAATTTGCTCAAATCAAAGAAACTCATCATTTTTAAGTGGCCCCTTATTTTTTTCTAAAGCTGTATATATTTTATAGTTAGTATATCCTATATTTACGTTTTACATTTAAACTTACACAATGCCTACAGACTGAATTGAACCTTTTAGTTTAAATAGAGCTCAGAAAATGTGTTTTTTCCTCTCTTTTTTTTTGGCTTCTTCATAAAATCTGTCAAATGAACACGAACCAGTGAATGTTGAGTGAATTACCAGTGGAAATAAAGTAGCAGTAATTCCGGGGCTTATCTGCTCAGCACGGTTGATGCGTCACCCCCCCCAAATCCCCCCCCCCCCCTCACCAATCACTGCGACTGGCAAGGTGCTGCAGTACAGACATCCCAACTGAAGCTCAAGCAGAGTTTGATTGAATGAGCTCTGCTGTCATTTTCTGTTCAATTCCCTGAAGACTCCACATGTTCTCGTTCTCGTCTTGCTTTTTTTTCACTCTCTCTCTCTCAATTTCTCTCTCTCTCTCTCTCTCTCCATCTCTCTCTCTCTATCTCTCCCCCGCTTTCTTTCTCTAAAGCCTCTCTCAGGCAGCAGTCATCTGGAACGTTTGTACAGTGTTAAAAAAAAGAGAAATGGAAAAAAAGAGTGTGAAAAAGAGGAGGGAGTTGGGGGGGGTTGTGAGGGGGGTGAGTGCTATAACGCAGAGCACAAAACCAAAGTGCCTGTGGCTAATTTCAGCACTGAAATCTCTTTGGCAGTGATAGGTTTCTCAATGCTGCTTTCGTGCACTCCAAGCTTCAATTAAATTAGAAAAATAGAGAGAAAAACGAGAGAAAGAAAGAGAGAGAGAGAGAGAGAGAGAGACAGGGTTGCAGGATTCATATAAAAAGTGTATTTCCCTAATTGCCAGATATTTATTTGAATCCAAGCGTTGATCTGGATTCAAACGCATAGAGTTATTATCATGCAAATCCCGATCATTAAGCACTGGGATGTGCATTGTCTTCATTGGACCTGTGGTGACATGATGGAGCGTTTCAGAAAGCAAAGACGCACAATAGACATGCGCCTACACTTTTAAAGCTCCAATACTGTGCAGATTATTTTTATATCAAAATAAAGAGAAAATGATTTAGTATGTAAGCACAACATACAATTAATTCCCAAGCCTAGAGAATGAGCTGCCAAAAAATATATAACAACAGAGTTTTGTGATGTCACAAACACCAACACATTTGCATACATCTGCTTTTTCACCCCGAAGCAGTTTATCTCCAACTGTTAGGATTTACAGCCAGTTCACATGGTTCATGTATGGAAACCAAGCTTTAATATTGTGGCATTTGAATTCACTATTTTTGCTTTGTCCATTTATGTTATGTTATGTTATATTACATTACAGTACGCTACGTTACGTTGCATTACGTTACGTTACATTATGTTATAAGCAGTGTTCCACCGAGACTTTTTGAATGAGGGCCAGAATACAAAACAGCCAATCAGAACAGAGATTGTTTTATCTTTAAGGCATAGTGACAATGCATTTAATAAATCATTTAATTTCCAGGATAAAAATAACTTGGAAATTTATCATATAACAAGAAATAACTGTAAAAAAAATATTAACCGTATATGGAGCTTATTAACACTCTTGCACTTTGTATATATTTCTATATAACTACTACTGTATAGCAAGTCGTAAAGAGCTGAAGTCCTGCACTATATGAGCACTATCAGAACATCCTGCCATAAAAGAACCATTTTTGTAAAAATAAATGTGTGTGTAAAGAATTTTTGACAGGTTTAAAGCAAAGATTCTTTACCTGTTTAAATGTTCATCAAACTGTCATCAAATATTTTACAAAACTTGGGTGCGTTTTCCAATAACGAATAATATTAGAGATTTTCTAAAAAACATAACTAAAAAGCATAACTTTAACTTTAAACCCCAGTTTCCCAAATGCCTTCGTATTCTTCAAAAGTACAAACTGGATTTAAGTAGTTCCATGCTGACTCTGCTTAGTTTCAACATTATATCTGGATTATATCTGGACTATATCTGAATTATAGATCAGATCTGGATTATATAGGAATTAGATGTGCATTATATCTGAATTGTATCTAAATTGTATCTGGATTCAATCTTGATTATATCTGAATTGTATTTGGATTATATCTGAATTACATCTGGATTATATACGAGTTAGATCTGGATTATACATGAATTAGATCTGAATTATATCTGGACTATATATCTAAATTAGATCTGTATTAGATCTGAATAAGATCTTAATTATATCTGGATTATGTCTAAATTAGATCTGGATTAGATTTAGATTAAGGCAAATCACATTAAAATAAATGTAAACACTCTGAAAACATCTATCTATCTGTCTGTCTGTCTATTTTTCTGTCTATGTCTATCTGTCTGTCTGTCTATCTAAACTCCTCTGAATGCAACCGAAGCTCCGCCCCCTGCAGGATGTCACTGGACACATGATCCATGTCTCTGAGGAAGATAATCATGGAGGACAGCGGCATGTAAAATCAGTCATGACAGCAAGCAAAATTGCGGATTTCACGACAGCACCCATCCAGTGTAGCGCAGGAAGAAAACGAATGGATGAACAACTGTGTGGCTCATAATGAGCGTATGATTTGCATATTCCATCCTACAAAATCACAATTTATTCTGACTAGCTGGAGACACATTTGACTGTGTCAGCTGTAAATGCATGAGGGTTAAAATCTTACCAGGATATAATCCAGATACTAGTCCAGATATACATGAAGTGACCAGGTGTAAACGTGACCAGGTGTGAACAGGGTCTTTGTAGCACTTTTTATTTTTTTTTAAAGAGTGTGTGATTAAAAGGACTGACAAACCCGTTTTTTATATTTCAGACAAAGAAGCCCTTGACTGCTGAAAGTGCTGATTGTGTCCCTGGCTTCTCTCAGACGGCAAGGCCGCGGCATATTAAAGCGGCCGCGTTACTAAGAACAGTACATTAGCAAATCAATAAAGCCTCGGTTTTGTTTTCTTTCTTGTAGAATAACGGGAGTAATTCTGTTAAAAGATTCAGTTAAAGGTTACTGGAAATAAAACGAAAGCACAGCGGCAGATCTGCCTTCTCCACCCTGTCTCAGGATCGCCACCGGCCCCGGTGCGTTTATGACAATGACACGTGCGTTATGAAAGTGTACAGATGCAAAATCGCCGCCTTCGGGAAAACATCAATTATTCTGGCGTGGTGTCAGTTATAGGGAGGCATCGCTTTGTATCTGGCAGCCCTTTCATTCCAGGCATCAGTTGAGTGTGCTGAGCGGGAGAAAGTTCTCCGGCAGAAATAATGACCAAATAGAAGGAGGTCTTTGAAGACAAGAATCAAAGAATTCCTGCCGCTGGAATCGAGGGAATTGATAATGGTGATGTTCTCTTTTCTCCAGCAGGGCAGTGGTGTTAGTCATAGCCTCAGAACGGCGGTGGGGGAGCAGAGAGAGAAAGAAGAGAACTAATAATAATAATAAAATAATGATGATAATAATGGAGATAATGGTGGCAAAAATCCTGTGTTTTTCTTTTCTAGTGTGAACCGGGTACAATACCACAGTGGGGGTGAACTGTGGACCAAACCAACACAAAAAACCAAGCTGCATCTTGTTAAAAGCAAAAGGAAAATGCTAAGCGAGACTATTATTTACAGACAGCTGCTACGATGCTTTCTGATGACCTGGGTTATAAATAGTTCTTGCGATCCTCGCAAAAATAAATAAATAAATAAAATAATGTTGGCAACTAATGCTAAAAAATAAAAAAGACAATCAGAAATAAAGAACTTTATTTTCATTCATTGCATGATGATTTTGCTAGTGAAGTCTGGTATCAGAGAGGAGGGCAGCTCATGAAAGGCTGGCTTTCAGAGCCCCAGCCAACAGGGGGCGGCCCAAAAGATCAAGCGTTATGAAAAAATAAATAAATATCTAGATGTCTAGAAATGTCTAGATCATAAAGAGAAAAATGAAAAGAGTTTACTGTAGTACCTGTAGAACCTCTTAGTGAAGGACCACAAGTGGTCACAATTTCTGTTGTTTAATCTATTTGTACCACCTTTGACCACCAGGGGGGCTTGCAGAAAGAGGCTATACGAATTACACCCTACGAAAACTACACTTTTTTTGGCCTGCACCAAACTTGCAGGTGTTAAAGGTCAAACAGTCCAAAAAAAAGAGCTGGTCCTAATCCAGATCCACTGAACCCTGGACTGGTTTGATTGCAGTGTAAGGGCGTTTTCACACCATCTCTATTTGGTCTGGTTAAAACTGAATCTGGTCCGGTTTTACCCTTAGTCCAGTTTGATTGAGCAGGTGTGAAAACAATAATCACATTTGGGTGCGGACTAAAACAACCAGACCAAGACCAGCTAGAGGAGGTCTCTGTTCCATGCTGTTTACATGCCTGGTCTGTGCTGCGTTCACTACTTGCAGCATTCTGTGCAAAAGTAGCTTCACACTACACAGATACACACACTGGAACACAGAGCCTTCTCGCTATATTTACTTTTTTTGCTCCTGTGTGCCAGACAGCTCTGACTAATCAGAGAAGACAATGTGCTCGCATGGTTTATTGGTGCGCATTTTGGTGCCAAACTGAGGGAGAAAATGCAAATTCATCAACTGACCCAGAGCAGAGAAACCAGCGTCAAGAGTGAAAATGGCCTAAAACATTTTTAGGTGTTTTTTAGGTGGTAATATGAGGGTAAAATGTTGCACTGATTTTGATGGTGATGTATGTGCACTCAAAGGGAGTCAGCTTCTGGAACCAAGGCATAACATCTAGACATTTAGACATCTAAAAAGGCATTTCACCATATAAAAAAAGAGAGACATCCGATGCAGATCATATGCTGTTCTACAAACCAATAAATCTCAAGTAAAGGAAGATGCAGCCAACATAAAGGTGATGATGACCGGCATAGTAAAGTTCCTGAGGGGCTCACTGGCTAAACTGCAATTCAAAACCAAAACTAACCGGAGCAAACACATCAGCCTTGGTTCAGACCTACCTGATTGGATTAACATCAAATTTTAATGTAGTTTAAAGCTGTATTGTCTATGAACATTTCTCTCCTCACAATAATACTGAAGATACGTGAGTGGAATGAGCAAGTTAAACATGATATCATTGGTTAATATTAGTTTGCTCCACCCACTGGTGTATTATAATGTGATTAAAAATTACAAGAGACAACAAGCATCTATAAATTTAGATGATGATATGAAAGCAAAAACATAAGTTATTGGATTGATAAGGTTTAATGTGACAAAGCACATTTTATAATATCTGTTTTTGTTTAGATTATATATTGTCATTTGCGATACATGATATTATTGTTGGGACCATTTATGCTACTACTACTACTACTACTACTACTAATAATAATAATAATAAAAATTATAATAAATATTATCATTATTAATATTATCATCATGCACTTAAACCCATTTTAAAAGCAAGAAACTTTTAATAAATAAGAATATTCAGACATTGAAATTGGAATATAAAAATGTTAAATATCCTACAAAAATAAAAAACAAATACTATGAAATCACTGTCATTCACATTCATGGGCTCTTCTAGCTAATAAAATCCTATTAATAAGCAGGTCAATAGTGAGGTCAACAAAAATGATTGCTATTTTGTCCATATATTATTATATCAGGCCCATACGTGAACTATCAAGGTAATATTAACATGACAATAGCACTTTAAAAATGCACCATGTATTGTTCTCTAAAGAACCATGTTTGGTGAACAGCTTATGAACACAGAGAGTACTGAAAATGTCCAGTAAAAAAAAATAAATAAAAGAGTAGGAACTGAAAACCTGTTTACTGCCGCCTTCCTATAAAAGATGGACGTGCAGGTTTAGGTGGGCAAATCTGTGGGAAAGCTCACTGTGTCCTTTTCATCCTGACCTGAGCTGCACACACAGAGCCGCAGGACGGAAGCGGGGAGCGATAATGGCCCTGCTGTGCTCACAGCGGTCTTTGGGGCGAGATGTTTCACCAAACATATGGGCTGGACAAGCTGTGCATCTGCAGCCAGCATGCAAAGTCACTACTGATACCGCCATGCCCCGCTTTCTCGCTTTAGAGGCTTCTGAAACTGCACGCTTCCTGAATTTGTTCAGGGGATTTCTGAGAGCTGCGAGATCTTTGTGCTCTACAAGCTCAGGGAGATGAGGTAGGGTGTAGCTTCTGCCAATATTTCACTTTATCTGCAAAAAAGCAAAGCAGATAATGTAAGAACTAATGGAGTGGGTCAGTATTTTTCACACCAAACCAATCCATCACACTTAACCTTGCTAACATTATTATTTTCACTTCCTTTTGGGATTAAATCAATTCTGATTCAGAACGACTAGCCTTGACTGTCAGTTCTGTCCTATGGCTTAATAATAGCTAAGATGTTCAGAGATATGGAGGAAAATCTGTTTAATTTATTTCAGACTATTCCTTTATTTGTGTTAATGATCAGCCTTGAATATAGAGAGAATATTGTGAATAAAATTCTACACATCATATACTAAGGTTCATTTGAAAGAAGTGATTTAGTTTTTTAAGACAGGTCTCAGAGTTAAATCCAGATGTTTGTCTGGGACTCTTTTGTCACACCTATAGTTTGTTTAATCTGGCCTGAATCTGTTAACAAGTTTCTAAACATGGAGCGTTTTCCCTGATTGGATTGGTTTGGTTTGTTTTTACATAGAGAAAATTTCAATAACACCAAAAACAGCTAATCACAACAAACCACATGAGAAAGTCTCTCTGCTGATTGGTCAGGCCTGTCTCTGGATGGAGCAAAAATTAAATACAGAAAAAAGGTCCTGTGTACATTTCTGAAGAGTTTAACATGGAGCAACAGCAGAGATAGCTTTTGTTAAAAGTTTTCATAATTATCTGGGGAATATACCAGGTTATGCCTGACTACAAGAGCTGTTAGGCTCAAACTTGAGGAGTACATTTAAGACCAGATCAGGTTCTAACTACAAATGAACCCATCCTTTCATTTGGGACCAGACTGAGACACCTTCTTTCTAAGAGACTGAGTTGATCTCAGTCCTCTTTTGACTACATATTTACAGGTGCATTTAAAAAAAATAGAATATAAAATTGTCAGCAAATGGAAGCATGAGGTGCTGTGAGATTTTGCGGGAAAACAAAACTGCACTGACTTTAGACTTGATAATAAAACACAGTGGATCAACACCAGCAGATGACATGTCTCTACAAACCATCACTGATTGTAGAAACTTCACACTAGACCTCAAGCAGCTTGGACTGTGTGTCTCTCCACACTTCCTCCAGACTCTGTTCCCTTGATTTACAAATGAAATGTAAAATTTACTGATGATCAGTGATGGTTTGGAGAGACATGTCATCTGCTGGTGTTGGTCCACTGTGTTCTATCAAGTTCAAAGTCAGTGCAGTGTTTTCCGGTAGTTGCAGTTTACCGAAATTGCGGATTATATTTTCCAGCAGGACTTGGCACACTGCCCACACTGCCAAAAGTACCTATGGGTCTTATATAATATTCTAATTTCTGAGACACTGACTTTTTGTTTTTTATTGGCTGTAAAATAAAACAAAAAAAAATTACAATTTCACATTTTGAACTGAATTACTGAAATACGATAACGTTTCAATGATATTCAATTTTTTTGAAGATGTACCTGTATTTGCTCTTGCTCCTGTCTCTTTTGTAGTCTAATCAAACACATATGCATTTTTACTTAATTACATTCTTAAAAGAACAAAATGTATTTTAATGCAGCCCTTAAAAATAAAATAACGTCACTCCAGAGTTAGACATTCCAACAAACATTTCTAAAATTACTTTAGAGTTAACCACAACACACTGTATCTGTGCTCCAGAGAAGCACTGCAGGTATCTGTACTCGTAAAAAATACAAAATGCTACTAAGTATTCTTTTCATTCATGAATACCTAAATACTACCACAGAGAGATAAAGAAAAAGGCTGTGTATAAGACCTGCAGTTTTTATATGCTACAATATTAATGTAATTAATGTGTTTACATCCAAGAGCACTACATGCAGTGCTTCATAGTTTTACTGTTGGCTCATAAAGTCTTAAAATAATGGTTCTTAAATGGTTCTTGGCTTGAATGTAGTTGGCTGTAATAGGTTTCATTACTACGTAATATTTGTAAAATACAGATTAAGGGTCATTTAAACTAAAAAAAAGCTTCATATGACAGGAGAGTCCTAGCAAGTGGCTGGATTAAGTGGCTTCACAAATTGGGAAGAAAATTCAGTGTAAATCATCAGAATAAGGTTAGTGTGATTTGTGTGCGTGTAAATTTCCATGTATTGCTTATAATTTTAACACGAAGTCTGTTTTTTTTAACTAAAGCTTTTAACAAAAATTATTTAGAGTGATTTAGAAAATATTAGATCAGGGGTGTCCAAACTTTTTTTGTTGGGGGCCAGAAGGAGAAATATATTTAAAGTCACGGGCCACTGACTCTGTAATAAAACAAATAATGAAATATACCACTTTAAATAATATTTTTTTTCCTGATTACTTTCATTTACACACCATTTTACTTGACTCACTATCTTTATCTTTGACAGTGTTGTGTAAACTAAGATTTTTCAAATTGATGTTTAATTTCACGATGTCTCTTAATATTAAACTCCTTAATTACAGCAACTTTTAGACTCTTTGCCCCGTTTTTCTGCGCTAGAAATGCGCACCCTCTCCGCTTTTAGACTCTTTGGCCCGTTTCTGACACCTAGCGTTCAAACTTTGAATCTCACATTATAAAAAACTGCTTAACAGCGGGCCAACTTTCATTCTATTTCTAAAATACCTCGTGGGCCGCTCCAAAAAAGAAAACGGGCCACAAATGGCCCGCGGGCCGTAGTTTGGACACCCCTGTATTAAATCTTATTAACCTATTAGCCTAAGTGCATATGCCTTTTTCACTTTTTAAGTGACAGGTCTGTATCTCTCAGCTTGTCCAGAAATGCATGTGTAAGGCGTGTCCTTTTTTCCAGTGATGGCTCAAAAGCACAAATTCTATTTCCTTCTAACCGTAGGTGTTAAACAGGAGCAAAGAAATACAAATTCTCACAAAATGTTTGGTCTTTTAGCAGTCCTTACCCTAAGACAACAAATTATCCAGCAGAGGGTGATTTGAGAGGTAAAATGTTTACCGCACACTGGCTGCCAAACGTCCGTAATTCATCTCCAGAGGAGAAAGCCGGATGCGAGTTGTGGAGCCGGCTGAGCCGTCCTGTGACCTTTAGCCGAGCGGGGGATAAAACTAACTGCTGTCAGTAGTAATGAGCCATCTGGACCTCACATCCAGCCACCGTCCCACCTGAAGGCCTCATCAATCCAGCCCACCGCTGCCACAAGGTGAAGGTGACAGACATCTAACTATGTCACTTTCCACCCAAGTCTTCATGGCTGCGGCAGGTTCTGACAGGCCGCTGCGTCGGAGTCGGCTGGCCGGGGGGCATTTTTCGAGCACGCCGCACGCATCACACACCTCACACACAGCTAAAAACGCGAGAGTAATGCCTTTCACAGCCGCCTTTCACATCAAGGCCTCGCAAACACAAGAGCTGAGCCTTGAATACGATAGCGTTTCGAAATTAGCACAGTTCACAAAAGTGACACAAGCAAAGATCTGATGTGCTGCATCTTCGAGTAGTCAACAGCTAATGTGGTGTTCTGTGTGTGTGTGTGTGTGTGTGTGTGTCACAGCCTCTTTACCTGGTGAATACACACACAGCTGCTGCTGAAGTAAAGCAGCCCTTCCAGCCAAGTGCTCTCTCTCTGTCTGTGCCAGGGACACAGTGCTCCCTGCTGGCAGTAGCAGGAACCTTTCTCCACACTGCCTGAGGGGGGAAAATGCCATCTCGCAGCAGATGAGCTCTGGGGATGTCACCATCCTGTCAGCACAACCAGGTCCAGGTGGCAACATTTCGCAAGATTGCTGTGCTGTAGGCAAAGAAAACAAACCAACCAATGTCAATAAAATCAAATAAAAAAAAACAACAAAAATGACCAGTGTCACAGGAAAAAAAAATTAACAGTACAGGAGAAAAATATCTTAAATAAATTTAGAAGTCAATTTGAAGCAATTCCATTGCATTGGTTTATTCATCATGGCTTTTTTTGCTAGTTCAGTACGTGTAGGGCAACAAGTGCCCAGGCGGCACCATAAAATCAGATTTTTGGAAAAAACATAATAATAATAATAATAATAGTAATCACAATAATATAACATAAAATAAAAAAAATGTATATCATGTTAATACATATAAGCAGGGCTCTCAAGTTTTGAAGTTTGGTGGGAGTGAGATTGGTGGGGGGGTGGTCTTCAGTTGTTAAACGGGGGGGACTGTTGCCGATACAGCCGATGGATTGGCAAGCGTGAGAAATACCATGTGTGGCGTGTGAGCGTGTGAACTCGCTGAGGTGCGTGTGTCACACGCTCAAAGCGTGAAACTTGAGAACACTGCAGGAATTTGGAGTAATGGGATAACATTAGAAAAAAAAACATTAGAAAAGAATTGATTGTACTGTATATTGACGAGAGTTTAGAATTTTATGACATAAGAATATGAAAGGGTTATTAAATGGCACCACTAAAGCCTTTAAGAACATTTGTAATAGTTCATGCCAAATGCAGAAATGTAAAAAATGCCTATTTGACAAGATAACTATGGAACCATTATAAACCTAAAAAAAAAAAAGCATTTTAGTGCTTGGGTCACTTTCTAACATTTGTGGACACCCCTTCTAAATGAATGACACAGATGTGCAAATGCACACATGTGCAGAAAATTGTTTTTATGTATTTGTTTTATGTGTTTATTCATTCTTACTTCAGACAATCAACAAATATGTACACTGCTCAAAAAATTAAAGGTAACACTTAAACAACACAATGTAACTAAAAGTCAATCAAACTTCTGTGAAATCAACCTGTCCAGTTAGGAAGCAACACAATTGATTGTGAATCAATTTCACCTGCTGTTGTGCAAATGTAACAGACAACAAGTAGAAAGGGGAGGCAATTAGCAAGACAACCCCTATAAAGGAGAGGTTCTGCAGGTGGTGACCACAGACCTTTTTTCCTGTTCTCATCCTTTCTGGCTGATGTTTTGGTCTTTTTTTGACCTCCATGGAATATATATATATATATATATATATATATATATATATATATATATATATATATATATATATATATATATATATATATATATATATATATTTTTTTTTTTATTTATTTACATTGATCATTTTTATGTTTTTTTGTTCTCAACGCATTCCCTTATGTAATAAATAAAGATTTTAAACAGGTATATTTTATTTGAGATCTTCATTTAGTGTTACCTTTATTTTTTAAACAGTGTAATTTGCCCAATTAGACTTTGATAATAAATTTTGAATGATAATAATTTCATATGAATGTAATGTAAATGGAATCACTCGCTCCAGTCCTTTATCCAGAGTGATTCACTGGAACTACACGCACCCTGAGTCCAGCACTCTCTGATTGTGATTCTCTGCTTCCCTGATTTGAACATGAAGCTCCATCTGACAGATCCACTGCAGCATCACAGAGAACAGACATCTCAGCTCATCTCAAACCAAGCTCACTTCCTCACTAAACACACCTGTACATGCTGATCATTTAAAGATGCCACTTTACAGTGGTTTAGTCCCATCCACTGAGCTTGCAGGTGTTACACTCTAATACGAGGCAGCCAATCAGAACTGAGGTCTTTTTACAGCACATAAAAGTAACAAAGGTAATCTGTTTCATTTGGAATTATGGAATTATGACCAGGTTTGCTGCATAAAATCACACAGACATGTACGTGTGTACAAAATATGAGCCTCTATAGTAAATTCTTACACTCATGAAGTACTAGTTTAGATCAGGCACAAAAAATCAAGCCCAACTGTCCTGAGCCCGTGCCCGTTCTGTCCAAGCCCAGTCTGGCCTGCCCCATAAATAGTCATTATGAGCCTGAGCCTGAGTCCCGATATTTTTTAGTAAGTAGAGCGTTAAAACGCACCTTTTTACCTACAATTCCGAGGTCTCTGAATGAGTGTAATCCAAAGTGTAATGTGGACAAGTGGAGGATCACAGTGTGATGTATTACTTTGCTATATTGTCATTATCATGCCATAGCTTTACGTACATTTAAAAATAGCATTAAAAAGCGCAGTTCTGGGGCGCTGAGCGCTCCAGCGTTCTAATACGCTGCCACTATGAGCGGGAGGTCGCAGGTTCGAACCCCCGTTCATGCAGCTTTGCCATCAGCTGTCGGTCCTCAGGGGGAGCACAATTGGCCCTGCTCCCTCCGGGTGGGTAGATGGCGCTCCCTCCCCATCACACTTAAAGGTGGCGCTGGGCAGCACAAGGCGTCTGTGAGCGGATGTATCGGAACCTAGCCGCTGTGCTTTCCTCCGAGCACGCTAGCTGCTTAAGTAATGAATTCATCAGCAGCAGCTCGAAAAAAGGGGAGATTGACTTCACAGATGTCGGAGGAGGTGTGTGCTCATCTGCATCCTCCTAGAGTCGCAGGTGCCACTGGTGATGGGGACACACAAAGGGGTGGGGCAATTGGATAGCCAAATTGGGAGAAAATGGGGAAAAATCAGAAATAAAATTATATAAAAAAGGCGCAGTTCTATGTCACACACCATTTTTAAGGGGTGGAATTGGGTCGGACTCAAGCAGAAAAACTAAACTCTAGTTTGGACACACCTTCTTATTCAAAGTTTTTTTTTCCCCTGCATTGTAATTTACTACTCAAATCATCCAGACTAGGAACACATAAGGAATCATGTGATGACATATAAAAGTGTTAAACAAACCAAAATACTCTGGGGTGCTGTAAACTCGCTGTTTCTGGTAATCCTAATGAACTTTATCCTGTGCAACAGAGGTAACTTTTGGTCTTCCTTTCCTGGGGCGGTCCTAATGAGAACCAGTTTCATCATAACAGTTTTGATGTTCTTTGTGACAGCTCTTGTGTATACTTTCAAAGTTCTCTTTCAAAGATCTGAGTTTTCTGGATTGACTGACCTTCATTTCTTAAAGTCAAGTTTTTCTTTACTTATTTGAGTAGTTCTTGCCACAATATGGATTAGAACATTACTCAAATAGAGCTTTTCACTGTATACCAACTCTGTTTGTACAACTTTACAACTGATGCTCTTAAACACATTAAGAGACAAGAAATTCAAGTAACTAACTCTAGACAAGTTCAGCACAGCTGTTAACTGAAAGCCTGAATTCCAGTGACTCTACCTCATTAAGCTGACTGAGAAAATCCATCCAAGATGTGCAAAGATGTCATCTAAGCAAGAGATTTCTACTTTGAAGAATCAAAATATAAAACATATTCTGGTTTGTTTTACACTTTTTTTGTTTGTTAAATAATTCCAGGTCTTTTTCTTCATAGTTTGGATGATTTTAGTATTAATCTACAATGCAGAAAATTTTAAAATAATGAAATCACTTTGAGTTCAAGGTGTCTCCCGTCTTCTTTAGTGTGTAGTGAGTTGACACAGGCCAAATGACACATCGTTCAGTTCTGAAATCATCCAGTCGCTGGGTTTAAATCAACATCAGTGATGAAATAAGAGATGAAGACAGCTGCTCTAAAATGCTTGTAGATGAGCTGCTCAAAGAGAAAGCCTGATGGTGGAGCTCTTTGATCTGCTCCGTCTAGACGACGCTAAGCATTGGAGGCAGAGAGAGTGGCTGGACCGGCTCATCAATCACGGGATGGCGAGCGGTAGAAGTTAACTGAGGCTCTTTGCTGTTTATGGGCCGCTCAACACCAAACCTGCCACTCACACGCGGCCACGAGGTGCAGATCTGTCAGAGGGTGTGACGCCGAAAATGACACATCGACCTCTGTGCTCGGTTCTCCAGCCTGAGTGAAAATAATTTACAGTCTATGTGAGAAAACATGTAAAGATGGATTTAAAGGAGAAATACTGTTTGAAATAGATTTGGGGTGAAATTAAACATGATATAAAGTACAATCTTTCGTCGAATAGCTCACCTCTGTTTACCACTAGCATTTTGAAATACAGCGCTTTAAGTGCAACACTCCCAACAGGCTTACAATTCTAGTGATAGGGACATAGAATTGGCCACGCAAAGAAATAGCTATTTTTACACCATTAACAAGCTCAAAGTAGAGCCACACTTCATTGAGGGCCCTGACATTTAAAATGAGGCACTGAGAAATTTGAAATTCACAGTTAGTTTATTAAAACACTGTTTATACTCACAGTACCTAGAGGAAGCTCTCTGGGTAGGGGAACATTGTGAAATGAATTCTGTGGGAATGCATGAATTCCAGCTGTTGCTGAAAATATCTCTATAGTATTCATTCATTTTTATTGAAAAAAAATTGCTATATTGCCATATTATATCTATTAATGGTGTAAAAACGTCTATTTCTTTGCATGGGGAGTGCTATGCCCCAATCAATAGCATTGTGAGCCTGTTGGGAGCATTGGCTAAAAGTGCTGTATTCCAGAATGCTGGGGTGAACAGAGGTATAGACAAGATATAAGACAAAAGATTATATTTGTTATCACGTTTCACTACACCCCAAGTCCATTTCACACCGGAGTTCTCCTTTAAGTGCAGTGATCTGTTAACAATGATCAAATAAGAATATTAAATCTCAATAGTTGTAATTCTCAATATTTGCCATCCTCACAGAACTGAAAATTCAGATTACGAGGTTGATAATAAAAGAAAGCAAAGGAGGCGGGGCTTACTGAGGCAAAAGCAGTGTAGAAAGCAATCAATTAGGCTACACTTACATTACAAGCTACATTGCTAAAATTCGATTTTTTGCTCAGATCGGATTTGGCTTTCTTGACAGTTCACATTCACAAATTTAAGTCAGCTGTATCTGTGCGTAATGTGAACGAATCTGTCCCTGAAACACTAGCTCACATGCGCACATTGATACGTGTTTAAACGTCGCCTTCTTCACCAACAACAAAAAAATCCGTAATTTTTGAGAGACGACTCGTAGCTTTATAAAGGGAAATGGATGTGTTAGCAGCTCATATGTGGAGCATCTTTTGCTGGAGTGGAGAGTAAATAGCTGGTCTAAAGTACATGCTCAGGTCAAGGAGGTGAAAAAGGGCCAGGCAAAAAAAAAGTTTGTCCTCCTTCCTTCAAGACACTGAGAAAACTATTCCAGGTGACTCTGGCTCAAGAAGACACTGAGATTAAAATACCAAGAGTGTGCAGATCTGTCCTCAAAGCTAAATGTGGCCACATGAAAGAAATTAATGTATAAAACATATTCGGGTTTGTTTAAATCTTTTTATTTACAGAATAATAATGTGTTCCTGGAGAGCTTTAATATAGTCTTCAATATTAAGTTTTCAATGTAAAAAAAAAAAAAAGTCATAAAATGAATTAAAAACACATTGAATGAGCAGAGGTGTGTCCAAACATTTGAACTTTTCATTTTCTTGCAGCAAACTTTCCTTAAATGGACCATTGTAATGAAAATACATTTTCACACTTGTGTATTTACTGTATGTTTGGATGGTTTAAAAAAATGTATTTATAATAATATGTGCTTTTTAATCAACATTGAAATATATGTAAACAACAACAACAAAAAATCTGTTTTTGTATGAATAGTGGCTGAAAAGGAGAAGTGTATGTTTAATTCTGAGTGGGTTAATCTATTAATTTTCCTTCTCTACTGGTTACATGACCTTGTGTCACAACCCAGCAGCTCTGACTTAGTGAACAGTGGCACAAACACACAAATTATTCCACCTAGCTGCTTTTAAGCCTGCTTTCTGGATAAGTAGCTTCCTGCAGTGTTCAGCTTCAAAACAGTTCTAACACACATTACAGGTATGGGCCATATTTTAGGGATCTATAGCACACCGGTTCAATTGCACAGCTAGATTTTTAGGGTGTGTTGTGAGTCTTCAGTATCGTAGGGGCGCAAAAAATACACCTTGTGCAGCTTCAAGCATTTAAAAGGCATGTACTAATTCTCTTAATTAATTATGAGTGTGTTTTGGGCGTAACGTAAAATAAACCAATCAGTGTGTCACTTGCCATTCCCTTTAAGAGCCAGGTGCACTCTGACTTTGGCGCGTTCGTATCTTAACAGCACTCAGTAGAGGATACTTAGATGCAGTAGAGACGACTTAAAAATGATGAGTTTCTTTGATTTTACTAAAGTAAAAATCTCTGGAATATAATCAAGAGGAAGATGATTTTTTTAACCAGGAGTGGCATAAAGTTATCCAAAAGCAGTGTGTAAGACTGGTGGAGGACAACATGCCAAGATGCATGAAAACTGATCAAAAACCAGGGTTTTTCCACCAAATATTGTTTTCTGAACTCAAAACTTAAAACTTTATAACTATGAACTTGTTTTCTTTGCATTATTCAAGGTTTGAAAGCTCTGTATCTTTTTTTGTTATTTCAGCTATTTCTCATTTTCTGCAAATAAATGCTCTAAATGACAATATTTTTATTGGGAATTTGGAATGTTGTGCGTAGTTTATAGAATAAAACAACAATATTAATATTAATATTACTCAAACCTATAAATAGCAAAATTAGACAAATTGATTTAGAAACTGAAGTGGACTCTTATTTTTTTCCAGAGCTGTATATAAGACAATATATAAAAAATATATGACAATAGCTTAATACATTACCTCACAAAAACACAGATGTAAATATTATGCTCACCTATTAACTGATCCACATAGATTACTTTTAGTCCAGTTGCACAGACATTTCATATTAGTCCTTTATTATAATAATATGCAATTACACTGGAATCTTATGCCCCTAATGCTGTATTAGATGATATTCCCCATGCATTATATGTTGTTTCTATTTCTGAAAGGCCTGTGCACTACATATACATCATATTAACCTTCTTATAGCAGGGATAATAATGGCAGATTAGCTGCAACAGTGAGCATGCACAGCAGTGGATAATAGATAATACTACTTTTTATTTGCCAATTGCGATCAATTCTATTTAAAACAACAACAGAACACTGATATAAACACATTGGGCTGCGACTGTCACACTTTATCACAGGCTTTTGTATTTTCCACAAAAGTGACAGATGCCTCCCTCGCTGCACTGATAGCAGGGGGATGAGATACACAGATGTAAATCGCTAATTTTGTGCTACGGCGATGTGTAGATAAAGGTCGATGCCGTTTGTTTGCTGTTATTGTTTCTCCTTCAAAGAGATAAGCTATCGGCTCGCTCAGCTGCACCCCGACGCGCCGCCTCATTAGCAGGAGAAGACTTCATTCTCATCAAAATGCATTAGCAGACAAGCATCTGACACGCGCTTTAAAGGAGCCTTATCCTAAAATTTACTGTCATGTCATACTTCTTCCCTGAGGTCCACTTACAACATCTGTGTGGATTATTGGAAATATCAAAAACAGCCCTAATTAATTTAAACCATCATTTTTTTTATTAGAATGAAACAATCTGTATTTTAATTTTGCACAAATGGAATTAAGGCTAAAGAAATTTAAATAAAAAATATTTCGACAACAAAATGTCCTTTAAAGCAGGAAATTAACTATATTAGTTAGTCGTATGATGTAGGTGTATTGCTGAATTTAGAGTTCAGAAAAAATATCTAAAGTACAGGTAAATGTTCTTAGCAGTCGTAAAAAACTGTACATGAAATTCTTCTCTTCTTCTTGTAAAACCCTCTAAATGAGCTTATTAACAAACATTTTATTATCACTGAGGTTTTAATCTATAACAAGAGCCCCTGTCGCACCAGACGTTCCAACAGAAAGAAAGCAAACATGGCCCCTTATTGTTATCATAGAAAATACGGTGAATAGACTGGGGAGTGGGGGGTGAATGGTCAGTTGTACAAACTCATTTCATAAAGCATGAAAATCGGTTTTTCCCCCTTATGGGCTCTTTAAAATAGCCCTCCTGAGCCCTTCACTTCTCTCCACCTCTTTCAGATGTCAGTGGGTTCCTACCATTCATCTAGGAGACAAAAAATACAAAAATCAATAATTTAATTTCACTTTTCAATTAAGTGAACCAACAGAGGTCAGCCTCGCCGTTCTTTAAACATAAATTCCTCCTGTCTCCCATCCATCTGAATTAGCTCGCATTCGAAAATAACGATCGGCCCCCGCGCCCCATGTATTATCTCCAAATGTGGAGCACGCAGGTAGGTAGCTAGCATCATCCAGCGTAGTGCTAATTAATGCTGTGTAGCAGCTTTAATGGGACTTCCCCCCTTCGTTTATCCAGTGATTTATTTCAACTTAAGGGAGCTTGGTGAGTTGTAGCCTATTCTATTATTCATCCAGACTCCCTGGCTGCCCTGCCTGTTCCAAGGCTGTATAAATAACTTCATTTTTCATTGTGGCTGCGTGCTATTGACAGACATACAGAAGGCAATCATGTTGCATAATTCAGAGAACAGATCAGGGGCAAATGCTGAGTGATTTGCAGGCTGATACAGAGCGCGAAACATGCAAGTCAGGAGTATTACTCTCAGCTAATTCCTCTACGGTTCTGTAGCACATCAGATAAGAACTTGCTGGAGCTCAGTGGATTTCTGGGTTCAGGCTGACGCAGGATAAAGCCCTGGACACTTGTGTGAGGACAGAGTAGAAGAGGGTAGTATAAGAAGTATACTATATAGGGTACTATAGGGTAATATAGGGAGTACATGGAGTGTAGGGTAGTATAGGAGAGTATGGAATAGAATAGGGAATATACAGAACTATAGGTTAGTATATAGAGTATAGGGCAGTATAGGAGAGTATGGAAGAGTGTACGGAATATAGATGACTAAAGGTTAGTATATAGAGTATAGGATAGTATAGGGAATATAGAGTACTATAGGTAAGTATAGGGTAGTATAGAGGAGTATGGGATAGTATAGGAAATATACAGTACTATAGGTTAGTGTATGGAGTAAAGGGCAGTATTAGGAGAGTATGGAATAGTATAGGGAATATAGAGTACTATATGTTAGTATATGTAGTATGGAATACTATAGGGAATTGTAATGGTTGGGGAGCAGTAGCTCTCCAGCCCAGAAGGTTGTAAAAACCAAGTGCAGAGCAGCCGAATACGAAGCAGGTAAAAACTCGACAGGAACCCCTCAACACAGGTGGAAAACGGGCGAAAAATAAAGACCGGAAATCAGGCGCAAAACAAAAACCCGAAAACGGGGGCAAAACAAAGACCGGAAAACTGGCGGAAAACAAAAACCCGAAAACGGGCGGAAAACAAAGACCGGAAATCAGGCGCAAAACAAAAACCCGAAAACGGGCGCAAAACAAAGACCGGAAAACTGGCGGAAAACAAAAACCCGAAAACGGGCGGAAAACAAAGACCGGAAATCAGGCGCAAAACAAAAACCCGAAAACGGGCGCAAAACAAAGACCGGAAAACTGGCGGAAAACAAAAACCCGAAAACGGGCGGAAAACAAAGACCGGAAAACGGGCACAAAACAAAAACCCTAAAACCGGCGGAAAACAAAGACCGAAAAATGGCGCAAAACAAAGACCGGAAAACGGGCGGAAAACAAAGACCGGAAAACGGGCGGAAAACAAAAACCCTAAAACGGGCGGAAAACAAAGACCGGAAAATGGCGCAAAACAAAGACCGGAAAACGGGCGGAAAACAAAAACCCTAAAACTGGTGCAAAACAAAAACCCAAAAATGGGCGGAAAACAAAGACCAGAAAACGGCCGGAAAACAAAGACCAGAAAATGGGCGCAAAACAAAAAAAAACGAAAACGGGCGCAAAACAAAAAACCGAAAATATACAGTGCTACAATTTATTATAGGGTAGTATAGAATAGTATAGGGAATATACATTACTATAAGTTAGTATAGGGAGTATAGAGAGGGATAAGTTGCTGAAGCTGAGTGGGTTTCTGGGTTCAGGCTGAAGTAAGGGTCTGTACTGAATGTGGTGTGATTGGGGACAGGCCTGTACTGGTGTGAACGTTGGTGTAAAATCTAGTGTGATCAGAGTTGAGAATCGTACAGCAGGCTGAGTAAGTGTGTGTGTGACTCTTGGGTTTCACCTGTGCTTAAAAAAAGTTTTTTTCAATAAACATTATTCACTTATTATTTTATTTAAATATTTCTTTCTCTATCTCTTTTTGTTTTTTGTGGGAAGATTCTTTTTCAGCTTCTGAGATATCAAATCCATTCCATCTCCAGAATTGTGTTGTCAGATTGTTTGATACAGGGCTGTGTATAGAGCTTCTGATCAATCCATTGTTTTAATACATGTATTATAGGAATTAATAGTAACCAAGTCACCAGAGCAACCACATGTGAAATCAGAGCAACCCCCTTGAAGAATATAGCAACTGCTTAGTAATCACCTAACAACACCCTGGTAACCATTAAGGCAAGGCAAGGCATAGCAAGTTTATTTATATAGCACCTTTCATACACAAGTCATTCAAAGTGCTTTACAAATTAAGAATACAAAGAACATTAAGCAACAACTGTAGACAAGAACCACCTAGTAATGGACAAAATGGAAACAGAGAATGAATTAAAAACTCTATTGTATGTATATCTGTATGGAACATAAATGAACATTTACATGTTATGTCTGTAAGGGCTGGTGGCCGACCGAGGCACCCTCCGGGGCAACAGAGGGCGCGCCAGGCCACTCGGCGCTGGATCTTTGAAGCTCGGGAGAGCGAATCTATGCCGGTTTTCCGAGCGAGCCCCGGCTCTTTATCTCTATCCCTTTTTCCCTTCGAGTTTGGTGGAGCTGTGTAGAGCAGTGAGCTCCACAGCCGCCATCTCCCTGTCTTTAGTCTGGTGGAGCAGAGCGGTGTGCTCTTTTCTGCCGCCCCTCTCTGTGTCTGTGTGTGTTTCTCACCGCGAGGCACGCGGTTGTTTACCTTCTCTCTCCCGCGCTGTTCCTCCCCTCTCTGGTGGAGCAGCGTTTAAATCCACAAGCTACGGTGGCCGAGAAAGCCCAGCGCAGTGCAAATTGAAAAGCGCTGCAAAAGCACAAAACACATTCATCAAAATTACAACACAGGCGCAGCAAATAGAAAAACGCGCTGCAAAAAGAAAAACGCGCTGCAAATAGAAAAACGCGCTGCAAATAGAACCACAACACAACGGAAGTGAGTCACAACACAACGGAATTTTCCCGGGGGACCTTAAAAGATGCTGTACCAGCTGTATACAAAGGACAATAAGTGGCAAAAAAGCTTCTGAAAAGTAAGTTATGTTTATTACCTGTGATTACCACGGTTGTGTGCATATTATTAAAAGTTCTGCTTCACAAAACGCCTTGTTTGCCACTTATTGTCCTTTGTACACATAGTGAAGTCCGAGACGTTACTGAAGACGCAGCTTAGCTGGTACAGTATCTTTTAAGGTCCCCCGGGAAAATTCCGTTGTGTTGTGACTCACTTCCGTTGTGTTGTGGTTCTATTTGCAGCGCGTTTTTCTAGTTGCAGCGCGTTTTTCTATTTGCTGCGCCTGTGTTGTAATTTTGATGGATGTGTTTTGTGCTTTTGCAGCGCTTTTCAATTTGCACTGCGTTGGGCTTTCTCGGCCACCGTAACAAGCACCTCAGTTCAGTTTTGTTTTCGTTGGAAGCCCCTTTTGTTTAGTTAATCCTTCACCTTGTCTCATAAGATGTAGCCGCTTCCAGGCAAGCCTTATTTACATTTTCTCCCCCTCACTCTAACGCACGCTAGGCGTGGCTTTTTGTTTTCCACCAGTTTTTATTCTCCGCCCGTTTTTGTTGTTCCGCCCCTTTCGGCGGAGGCTCTTTAAGTGGTGATTAAAGCGGCCACGTCCCAATCCGCTCGCTGGTGCAGTGGTTAGAGCATTGGACTGCGACCGCGACAGCCTGAGTTCAATCCCCGTGTGGAGCGGGGTATTAATAATAAGAATTTTATATTTATATATCCTATTAATATATATTAACAATTATATATTATTATTATTATTATTATTATTTTTCTTTCTCTTGGCTTTACCTGCTTTGAGATCTACTGCTCTGCACTTGGGTTCTAAAACCTTCTGGGCTGGAGAGCTACTGCTCCCAACCCATTACAATGTCTCTAAAGGCTGGGTTAACTAACTGGCTGAGGAGTTAAGTGTAACAGTTGCTTTAAAGGCTGATACACTGACATAAAGGCAACCCAGGCCCATTAAAGAGTCCAAATGATTATTAGTATTTTTTTTTATTGTAAGCATTATAGCATTATAAGTCTCATTATTAAAGCAATATTATGGCAGAATTAGTATTTCTTGCCTGGGTTCCCCCTACAATCAGGAAGGGGAAATAATTGTTTTGAGACAAGGCTAAAGAAATGCTTATCAGATGTATTTTACAAGCTGAGAGAACTGTCATCTGAAGTGGAAGAAGCATGTGCAGCAGGAAGGTAGAGTACTTTTACCAGGTTTTATACAACAGTTAGCTCCGACCTCACAATCTGATTGGTTGAGAAGTGTTCTAGCCATGCTGATATTTGTGATAACATCACGGTCTTCTCACACTAAAGTTGTATCTCTCTGCCGACACGTTGCAGAGTAACGGCGTATATAGACACAGGACTGTATTAGTGTTTTTCCACGCTCCTAAACTGCTTTACCGTTTAGAGGACAGTGGGGCACAACCGAGCGTGGGGTAAAATATACCATTTAAATCCAGAACTTTCTTTATCATGTCACATTTTTTTCTATGTAATTTTGGATTATTTTAATTGGCCCATAAGTCATAACCTTTTGTTACAATGTAAAAAAGTGCCAGAATCATGTTATGACAACTAAAAAGAGATACAAGGATTTTATACAACAGTGACAGTATTCACTATTTCAGGACATATCAGCTTAAGCAATAGAACACAAGAGGGAGTGTGTTATCACAAATAACATCATGGCTGTGACTTGCCTTCGGCTCGTGCCTATGAACAAATCACAGCCATGATGTTATTTGTGATAACACACTCCCTCTTGTGTTCTATTGCTTAATTAACAAATGTTAAGCTGTGTTATGCAGTTTTTACGACCGCTTCACCAATGTTGCATAGTGCAGTTAGTAGCATGTTGAGCCGGAGTAGCAACGATAGTGTTGCTACTTTCCCTATTATACTTCCCTTTATATATATTGTGTCTCATTCAAAATACTAAACATTACTCAAGAAGACAAACCTTTTTTTAACTTCAGCATGAGTGGGTGGGGCTAAGCTGATATGTCCTGAAATCGTGAATACTGTCACTGTTGTATAAAATCTTTGTATCTCTATTGTAGTTGTCATAACATGATTCTGCCACTTCGTTACACTGTAACAAAAGTTTATGACTCATGGGCCAATTGAAATACTCCAAAATTCCGTAGAAAAAAGTGACATGATAAAGAAAGTTCTGGATTTAACTGGTATACTTTACCCCACGCTCGGTTGTGCCCCACTGTCCTCTAAACGGTAAAGCAGTTAGAGAGCCATTAACATATTGCAAAATTCAGTTTCCCAAAGGGGGATATTATGACAATTAACAAATGATGTATTGTTCAGGCTTATTATTCACACATTAACTGATCCTAAGAGCAGGGGACTTATGTTTGACCTCCAGTTAATCATTTTATTATGCTGCTATAAAAAGGACATAAGAGCACATCACAGAAACCTACCTACTTACCTACGTAGCTATCATCTACAGTACTTACCAACTCCAATCACGCATTCACATCATCAGTTCCATCCAAACGTCTTCAAACAACTGCATTGATACTCCACAGGCCTGATGGTGCCGTTCACTGTAGCATAAATAGAGATTACACCCAGCCAAACAGTCACTTGACTGGGACTGAGCTCTAAAGAATGTACAGCATCTGTCATTATATGCTAATTAAATAGTACTCCAGGCACAATTTTAAGTGTTGCCATTAATTTCCCATGCATTTATTAATGACCGCACTGGGAGAGAGCGAGGAGGGGTGGGGTGGGGGTGTAGTGTGGTGTAGAGGGGGTGGTTGGTAGGGTCGTAAGTGTTGCTTTAAATGAATCAGACTCTGCATGATGAAAAGAAATAAAGAATGGTGGAATAAAAAGGGCAAAAACGAGGGAAAAAAAGAGGGAAAAGGCATCTCAGGTCTGAGTGTCTTCCTGCGGACACAACTAGGCCAGTCTGGTGGATCCGTGAAGTCAATGGCAGCTTGGATTCCAGAGCAAAAGGCGAGGAGTGACTTTTGTTTGGGAGAGCAGATAATTGGGCCCGTTCCACCTGAAGGAAGTCGGGATGGGCTGAATGTGTGTCAGCACCGGCGCGAATGCACTGTTTCAAAATGCAAACTGCTTCCCACTGCTAAAATAAAAATAAAAAAATGGCTTGGTAAGTAAAAGAATCTTAAATATAGACAAAATATCTAATATACGGTATTAAAAGTAAATGCAATAAAATGCAATACATTATTCATAAGAATTTAAAGGGCCCATATGCTAAAATACAGAGAATAATGTACATTAAACATAAACATGTTTCAAACCATGCTAATAACAAAAAGCAACAGCTCACTTTACAGAAGAAATCTGGTGTGAAACAGACTTGTGGTGTAGTAAAACAGAAATACGTGTACAAACCTTTGTCAAATAGCCCACCTCAGTTCACCCCCAGCATTCCTCAAACTCCTTTGGAGTGATGTGGATACAGAGCGCCATCTACTCAGACAGAAAAAGCAAGCCAAATTTTGCTGTCTCGGAGCTCAGGCAGCTGATGGCAAGCTGCATGACTGGGATTCGAACCAGCAATCTCCTTATCATAGTTGCAGCACTTTTGACCGCTGGACCACTCAGTGCCCATAAACAGTGTTTTTTTTTTTATAAACTACCTGCATTTTCAAAGTTCTCAGTGCCTTTTTTTTAAATGTCATAAATGAATGTCATAAAATGGAATGCATTTATATAATATATAATTCTGCCTATGCAGCCTACAGCAGCTTAGCCCCACGCACTCGCACTGAAGTTATAAAGAGTGTTTCAGCCTGAATTGATTGACTGATTTGAATGAGGCACAAAGCAGGTGTGTTTTGTTCAAAACGTTGTTCAAGTTAAATTCTCATCTTCTCATTACTGTGACTATAGAGTGGAATGGTTCTTTAAAGCTCAAAATATGTCTGTCAAAGTTTGAATGATGTCACACCCAGTTTGACAGAATTTCAGTTAAATATTCAGACACTAATTTATGCTAATTCATTTCCAAAACAAAAACAGGTGGCTAAAGACCTGGATTGATAGCTATTTACTAGTGATTTATGATGAATCCAACTAAAATATTGTCTTGTCTTGTCATGCCCCACGTTTTTATTATTAGCATTGTTAATGATGGCAGTATTTATGAAACCTAAGTTCACAGATAATAGTTGGACAGTACTGTGTGGATGACATGAATAGAATTAGGCGATAAACTGTATAATACTACTGCTTTGCATGGCAGCCACCTTAGACTGTGAACGTTGTAGAGCTCACAAAATCTAGCTCAACTCTACCCAAGCTCGTGTACATTCTGTCTGAACCCGATCCGGCCTGCCCCAACAACAGTCATTATGAGTCTGATATAAACAACACATTTTTTAATAAGTAGAGTGTTAAAACTGACCTTTTTAACTACAATTCTGAGCTAAATGTGCCTGTAATTCCTAATCTGTGCCCTAAATATTTTCTACTGTCTTGCCTGGTGGCTGCATTATCGAGAGGAACATCTCTTTATTTAAAAAAAAAACAATACACAAGAATTTACTATTTTAAAACCAAACGCTGAATTTGTGTCAGAATTGCACTTAAAATGCAATCAGCTGAACTGCATTGTACTCCACTGTTTGGCGCTGCGAATGTTCAAAAGCACAGGATTGCATTTTGTCTAGGAGCAGCACGGTATTTGTCCTAAAATTAAATGTAATCACTGTCCATTTAGAACCCACTACTGAAATTGGGGCGGGGCAAAGACTTCAGTCAGAGTAAAACTCAATAAAAGGAAGCGTCATGTTAAAAAAATTAACCAAACACACCCACACCAACCTAGCGCACCCGGGATTGCATAGCTTTCACACCGGGCGATCTGCACCAGCAAATCCCAGACAACCCACTGGAGATCAGTACTCTGATCACTTCTGGGATCAAAAGCAGCATTCATGCTGGACCAAACGCACCAAAGTCCTGGAGAAATCAAATGAAAATGCTCCAAGTGTGAGAACTGAGCCTGTGTTAAAATCTACTCGACTCAAAGGACGCAGTTATTTGTAACTGTGCCAGCCTTAATTTATAGAATACAAGAGTGTTTATGTCCTCGTATATCCTGTCGCAAAGACATTTTCTCTGGTTTAAAATACAACTATGAGTGTTCTTCTGACTGGTTTGTGAGCTCCACCCCAATTTCAGTAGTGGGTTCTGATTGGACAGTCATTACATTAAATTGGGCCTAAATAGCAAGCTGCTCCTAGAGGAAATGCAATCCTGTGCATTGTGATTTGCTTTGGAATATTAGCAGCACCACACAGTGGAATACAGTAGAGTTAAGCTGATTGCATATTAAGAAGGTTTCTAACACTAATTTAGTGTTTGGTTTTGAAAAAGTTAATTCTTGTGTATTGTTTTTAATAAAGAAATCAAGAGCAGTGAACTGTAATGTAATAGTGGTTTTGCATTTCATGTTGGCACATATTCTGCATGTTTGTGAGGAAAGGCAATGCATCTTGTGGATTGCATTTACATTTTCCATGGTAGTGGTTGCTTTTCAGTTTGGCACTAATTCTTCTCCATACTGCATCCGCACACTCATGTAGTTAAACAAATTTTGAAGGAGGGTGCGATGACCGACTGCCGTGCATAATTTTAAACTTCACATTTAAACTTTGCTGTGTTGTGATGATCATGCCAGAGGTTTAAATACAATAAAAATAGGATTAAGAAACGTAGGCCTACATCATAGACCATTTTTAAAAGTCGTGGGTAATCTCGGCCTGACCCCAGTCCGAGTTCGGGTTGGACATTGAGTCAGGCAGAAAATCTAAACTCTGGAGCCCAGGGCTGGTAAGATCTTTCAGAATTTCCCGTTAGGAAATCCAACTTGTGTAGGGTTTTCAGTTGAAATTTTTTAACTTGAAACTGGGTAATTCTGACATGCAAGTTAAAAATGGAATGCAGCACTACATAGCTGATTAGCCACATTAGCCTCTTGGATCCATTTTAACATTACAGAAGCAAACGTCAGACCCCATACATGTCTTGCTCGACTGACTACATTTTGGGAAAGAGGGAAAGTGTGTAAATTAGATTTTTGGTCAAAAATATGGCGTTGAGATGCTTTCAGTGAGGCGTGGAAAAGGCAGAAAGCAGAGCGGAGCAGCTGAAGGGAAAGAAGTGCGGTCCTGCTGCGCTGCTGGAGATTAGCCTAGCGCACAACACTCTTCCTCCAGTACTGCATGAGATAGCACGGAGGGGTGGATTTATTTTCCTGACATATTACTGAGAAGAACGAACAGGTAGCAGGCGGCTTTTAAAGACTGGAGATGCAGTTTCTGCACATTTTCTCTCGTCTATTAAAACTGAAATGCTGCTTAACGGCCGTACAGAAGCCATTACTGCAGAGATCAGGCCGAGGCCACGGCTATTCTCCTCAGTATACAACTCAAATATTACACAGAACAGAATATCTACTGGTAGGAATACTGCTGCTATGTGGGAACCTGTGTTCCAAATAGACAGCAAATATAATTACATATAATCATTTATTTATTTATTTTTTGTAATTATAACTTTATTGACTTTTACAGAGATTAAGTTGCATCAGAACAAATTGAAAATCTCTTGCCACATCAGCATCAGAGGGAATTTTCAGCGACAATAGTAAGGAACAAGTGTTATATAAGGAAGCTGGGGGAGGCACCTAAAAAAAAAAAAAAAAACATTTTCTTTTAAAGTCAAACGAGTGCTAGATGTTAATCTACATATACTACTCTCCTAAAAACTGTTTATTTGGGTAAGAAAAATGCTTCTATTTATTCACAGTAAGCTTAGATTTATTGTTTAGCGTAATTAGCCGCAGCGCTAGCCGGTTAGCAACGCTTAGCACTAGTAAATGCTGCCCGACAGCGATTGAGTAACACTAACTGTTCTGGTAATCCAGGGTGCAATCAGCTAGCAGTTCATCCTATGTAGCTGGTTATACTCACCTCTGAACAGCAAAAGAGCTAGCACTTAGCGCAGTTAGCAGCTAATGCTAATACTGCTCCAGCCTCAGCACTGGAGAAAAACTTCACTGAAACTCCTTTATACTGCTCCACTTCAGCAGAGTGTCTTTACTGCTTCTTACAACCTGACTGGCACAATTCATACATAAGGCGCACTGACTATTTTTGGAAAATTAAAGGATTTATAGTGAAAAAAGTACAAAAAATAAAGAATTAAACCTTGAATACAATACAAGATGGGTATGATACAAAAGGAAAAATCACAGATCGTCCAGTGTTTTCCAGACCAGATTTCACAGAATGTTTGGTGTCTTTTGTTGATTTTTAAAATTTTCTCCAATGGAAGAAGGTTTTATACCTGTTTCAGCCACATGCTGAGTGAGGGAACATATGGAGATATCCACAACAGTAAAATGCATTTAGTAAAATATGACAGAACTCCCAATAAATAAGCTTATCAGGGCTGTAGCTTAGAAGATACAAAAATGGTGACATATGAAAACATTTTCATAACAACTTATTGGACATCTCTCCAAAATGTTAGAATTTTTATACATTTTCAAAACATATGCATAAGTGTATCCTGATCAGTATTGAAGATACACTTTTAAACATCTTATGAAGGTGTACTGAAGTTAATTAAACTAAATTCTGCTCTTGAATACTAACAGAATACATTTGCTAAATATTTTCTTATGATTATTGTTCCATGTATCATCATTAGATATAATAAAGAGATCCCTCTCTCAAACATACAATTTTATTTTCATTCTTAACCATTTCTGTACATCTGTAGCTGTTGTTAATTACCATTTTAAACTAAAATGAATGTACAATGTTGAACTGAATCTGAAATGTTGTATTAATAATTACAACTAAATAATATACAAGTACAATTCAGCTGGAGAACATGGATATAAAACAAAGAGCAGCACAATGCCAGCAACAGACTCCTGTTTTCACTGCTGTCTGTTGTGCAAAGGCGCCATCAAGTGGAGGGATAAGAGTATAGAATCACAAGCTCTAGTAATAATAAAATCAGCAAAATTACTGATAAGAAAACACAGGAATATCAACTCTAAATACATTTTTATAATGTGGTAAGAAAATAGAAATAAATGAAAATGGCACCTACACTCTTTTTG
Organism: Astyanax mexicanus; assembly: GCF_023375975.1. Classification (NCBI taxonomy): domain Eukaryota; kingdom Metazoa; phylum Chordata; class Actinopteri; order Characiformes; family Acestrorhamphidae; genus Astyanax; species Astyanax mexicanus. Next base: position 21,701,706 of record NC_064417.1, on the reverse strand, counting down.
TTGTGATGTTCTCCTTCTATTAACTGACATTATTAAGAGACACTTGAATGCAGGGTTGTGCATACTCAGGTAGCACTGTTGGGCAATTGTCACTTTTGGCAGTGTGGGCAGTGTTCCAAGTCCTGCTGGAAAATGAAATCTGCATCTCCATGCAAGTAGTCAGGACTTGATATGACAAAGTGGACCAACAGCAGCAGATTACATGTCTCTCCAAACCATCACTGATTGTGGAAACTTCACACTAGACCTCAAGCAGCTTGAACTGTGCGTCTCTGCACTCTTCCTCCAGACTCTGATCACTTGATTCTAAAATGAAATGTAAAATTTACTGATGATCACTGATGGTGTGAGGAGCCATGTCATCTGCTGGTGTTGGTCCACAGTGTTAAATCAAGTCCAAAATCAGTTCAGTGTTTTCCTGGAACTCTTACAGCACCTCTTGCTTCCCTCTGCTGACAACTTTTATGGAGATGCGGATTACATTTTCCAGCACGATTATTATATAATATATAATAAGTTTCACATTTTAAACTAAATTACTGAAGTACCTTTTCAATAATATGACCATTTCAAACTGTTGAGATGCACCAGTATAATCACAGAACACGTTTTTATCACAATGTAAATTGTTTTTAATATCGTACAACCCTAACATCTATTAATGAATCATTCAATATAATTCAGTTAATGGCATCAAAATGGGGTAAATGGGCTCTGGAAAGCCTTTGCTCAAAAGTAAAGACTTTTCCTCAAACCAAATCAGAATAAACTGTTTTAACCCTTAAGAGTCCAGACCCTTTTCTGATTATTGATGCCCAATTCAAAATTTAATCAGATATATAATTCAATGAGCAGATCATTTATATTTATTTCTTATAGTGGGCACATGAATGTAAAAAATTTAAGGTTAAATCCTGATATAACAAATGACAACAATTTAACTTGTATTTTAGCTTTGTTCTAGAAATCGTGTCAGAACTAGTTCTATGGAACATTTCATTAAATTATTTAAATGGTAAACGTTTGGAACAGAGCTTTAGAAGCAAATAAATAAATACACTTTTAAAAGGAGCAAGCAATCCTACATTCTGAAAATAAGGTGAAATAAACACACACAGATTCACACACTGCCCTGTAGTGATGCTCTCAGGAAGTTCAGTATATGTTACTTAGGAACTTCATGGGTTAAGATGAAGGACAGGGTGTTAAGGAAATTTTAACATCTTTTAAATGTTAAAAAAAAAAAAAAAAAAAAAAAAAAAAAAAAAAAAAAAAGGTCACACTCTTTAATATTTTATTACAGGCAGTGTACATTACCATGGGTTCCTTTGGGTCAATACACTTAATTTCAAAAAGTAGTTCTGTGTAGATCTTCTTTACAGAATCTAAAATTGGGTGTTTTTTTCATACATTTCTTCCCACAAGTTTTAACACCGTGGCAAATTGCCCAACAAAGCACGGAGTCAGGCTGTATTTACAGTATGTCCTCAGGACATATGGCGTGTAAAAGCAGTCAAGTTCAGTTCCAAGAAGAAGGAGAAAGACGCACTTGAGCTTGCAGAGGAAGATCAACCTTTATTTATTGAAACTGCTTGCATACAAAATATATTGCACTATAACCAAACAATGTCAACATAAAACCCAGTCTGTTCCGCTATTATGTACAAAGAAATTATTACCCAAAGTGCAGTAACACACAAGGTCAGTCTACCTTGGTTCAGTATCTACAGTTTTTCCATGGTTTATTTTTTTTTTTATTCTCCTGTTCAATTTATCACCACCATCATCTTTTTTGACCACGACTTACGAGCTTACAAAGTGAGCAAGAGACGTTTTCTTTTCTTTTTTTTTATTCTTTTTTTTGCACGTTTTCATCGTCCTGTAAATTCATAAGATGCTCTCCGACAAATAAATAGCTAGAAAACAGTCTGTTTGGCAACGCTTGCGAGACGCGAGTAGTTTTTAGATTTTTTTTTTCTCTTATCCGATGACAGACTGTCGTGAATCTCGTCAGCCTCCAGCCCGTCTCAGATCAGCAGGCTGTAAAATCACTGAGAGTAAACCGTTTATCGGTGGTTGACGTTACTTCTTATAGTCTTAGCTCAGGAGTTACGAGAGGTGGCAGCTTTCCTTCACTCCTGTCTCGGTAAATCCGCTGCCTGTAGCAAAGCTTTACCAGCTTGGCTCGATCTGGTTTTGTACGTTTTTAGAAGAAGATCAGTTTTTAGTTGTCTTGCGAACCTTGCGTTCTATCGAAAACGTCGGTAGAAGGTTTGCACCTTTTTCTCTAAGCCTTCAATGTCTGACTCCAAGAAAGACTCCAGTATTTTTCAATGCAGACTCTTTCTTCTACATTGGTAGATCACTACAGACTGTTCTAATTTTGACACAGTTTCTTGTTTTTGAACTCTTACTCTTACAAAATAAGGGTGCTACTACGCAGGCTTTTCTTTGTTTATAAACAACGCCACAGAAAAAAAAAAATTCTTAATAAAAGAGGTGTGTGAGGAGAACCTTATGAAGGTTATCTCTCAGAGGTTAAGGAACACGGCGATACACCAAATTGAAATTTTCTCTTTTGTTCCAGCAATATCTTTGGATTAAAGGAGAACTGCCTTGTGAAATGGACTTGGGGTGAAATTAAACATGATATCAAGTACAATAGTTTGTCGAGTAGCTCACCTCTGTTTACCTCCAGCATTTTGAAATACATCGATTATAGCAAAGCACTCCCAAAAGGCTTACAATGCTGGTGATAGGGGATAGGGGCATAGCATTGGCCATGCAAAGAAATAGCTATTTTTACACCATTAACTAGCTCAAAGTAGATCCACACTTCATTGAGGGCCCTGACATTTAAAACGAGGCACTGAGAAATTTGAAATTCACAGTTAGTTTATTAAAACACTGTTTATACTCACAGTACCTAGAGGAAGCTCTCTGGGTAGGGGAACAATGTAAAACGAATTCTGTGGGAATGCATGAATTCCAGCTGTTGCTGAAAATATCTCTATAATATTTATTATTTTTTTTACATGGGAAGTGATATGCCCCCATCACTAGCATTGTAAGGCTGTTGGGAGCATCGGGTAAAATATTCCAGAAAGCTGGGGATGAACGGAAGTGGGATATTTGACAAAAGTTCAACCTCGTTACCACGTTTCACTACACACCATGTCCATCTCACACAGGAGTTCTCCTTTAATACGGCAAAGCTAAATAAAAGCTCATCCTTTACCACTTGCCCAATTGTGAATCTGCCATTAGCCCCTCATTTGTAACTGGTGGATTTGCACATGTCTATGTTTTGCCTATGTGAGAAACTGCCCCATGGACATTCAGAAAATCACCAATAAACTTAATACTAATTAAAGTCTGTTCCTCGCATAAACTACTGCGAATTATTTGATAGCAGTTTGGTTTAGTACATCTTGTGGCATCCCACAGGGCTCTTTTTTAGGGCCAATAAAACTGATTTTAACAGACTATAATCTAGTGATGAGATGATGAAGAGAGGGATCAACAGATTAAGGGGTTAAATACAGCCTTCCAATTAAACTTGTTTCAAGAGAATGAGAATGAGGCACTGGGGCACAATGGAATTCACTACCCTGTTTATAACCTTGTAACTCCGGATTTGAGTCACATACAATCTTGTGATATGATGCAATTAAATTAGAAAGAGGTAAAGATTGAGCCAATTTGTAAACCTTTTTTCTGCACTGTATTATTGCTATTAAAGATATTAATAGAAACATTAAGTAACGTCAAATGTGACAAACCTATGCCCTTTCAACCCCATGCATAATGCACCTTTTACCTTTTTTGAACCAATTTAAAAGTTCTTTATAGAATCAAAAATGTTTTTTTTTTCCCATGGCAATCAATCAAACAGCCCAATGTAGCACCATTATTTTTAAGAGTATAGCAAAGAACAGAGCACATTTATAACAGCAACCAATGGTAACTTACTTCTGGGGCCCATTTGTTCCCCAACTTCTTTAACATGTATTCTGTTTTTTTATAGCGTCAAAATTAGTGCCTGTAGTAAGAAATTGCATGTTACATCATGCTAAGAACACTGGAGTCTCCTTTTCATTTTCATAAGATATTGATCCAGGCGAATCACATCAAGACTGTGGTTTAAGCCACAACAAGTAGGGCTGTCTATTTTTTTCCTTTTACCGCCAAAGAGAGAGTTTAGCAAGCGTACAGCAACGGAGGAAAAAAACTGAATCTAACTGGCTGTAAATTAATGGTTACTAGCTGTACAGCAAAATCAGAGAGTGCAGAAAGTACTACCAGGGTTACTGTCACAGTAAGTTTCCCCAAAAAAGAAAGGAAAGGGCAGAAAAACAGATAAACTAAACGGCTGTGGGTTCAGAACAGCATTACATCTTCTCGAAAGTGTAAACCTATAGAGGTTAATGCACAAGCACTGCTCAGATAAGATAAGACAAACGGTTTCATTAGCATTAACTTAAAAACGTCACGTCACCTCTATCGCTCCCTCTCTCACTCTCTCTTTCTCACTGTCGTCCCCCTCCCCTAAGCGCTTCGAGCTGCGAAAAAAGTACAGTAGACTCAAAATTAGCAAAGATATCTAAACTTCAGTTCATTATGTTGACAGCATACATGTGATTCACCTGCTGAGAAGTCTTATCACATTCTAGTTTATTAGAGTTTAATAGATTAAGTACTTGCAGAGTAACACAAACATGATAAGTGCACATTTAAAGTTTTCAATCCAAAAGAAACAGCGACGATCGATCTCTTAACAAATGATATAATATACAGTATGCATCCCCGCTGCTGCTAAACGCTCTCTATCGATTGTATGATGATCCATAGAGATCCATTTGTAAGGACAGTGACACGGTTACAGAAAGAGATTTCATAGCGGTGTTTCACACCTGAACATGACACTGAAGAAAAAAAAAAGATATAAAAAAAAAAAAAAAAAAAAAAAAAAAAATACAGCAGGACAGATGGCAGTATAGTGTAGCCAGTATGGGGGTTCAAAAATGTCATGTTCACCCTGTTTGACAGATAATGTGGGGGGAAATAAACATTATGTTCATTATTTCTAAAGTTTTTTTTTTTTTTTTTTTTTGGATGGTACAGACTAGAAATACTATAGTAGAAAGTGTAACAGATTCGAGGGGAGAAAGACAAACAAACAAATCTGACCAAGACCAGATAAAGAGGATGATTACGTCACAACGAGAACCTGCACTCTTAAATAAAGATGCTTTTAATGGTTCTTTGAGTGATGCCATATAAGTAGCACTTTTTTTCCAGAAAGAACACCCATAAAGGTCCATCACAGTAATTATATTATAAATTTATCGTGCAATATATCAGCACAACCTCAATAAAACTAATGTGTTTACTTGGTTGGTGAGGTAAATCCATTAAATATGTTTTTTTTTTAATGCAGTGATTTTATCTATTTAGGATATTTAACTTAATATTATTAAATTCTAATGTTTGAAACTTTTTAACAATTAAACATTCATTGCTCTTTGAAAAGTGTGTAATGAGTAACTCAATTTAATTTATTATGCTATTGTCTTGTTATTATATCAGTGTAATTAGATGACATGAAAAAAAATACAGCAATAATTATTACTATAAAAAATATTGCTCATTGTGTTAAACGAACCAGTATGTTAAAAAAAGGTTATTTTAGGGTTTTATTTAGAGGATATAGAGGACATTTATTTATATAGAGGATATTTAACATTTAACAATTTTATATTCCAGTTCAAAGGTCTGAATACTTTTAATAATGAAACATTTACTGCTTTTTGAAGAGTAATATGTAAATGCATAATTATGCTACTGTATTATTAATTATATTATTAATTACTTAATAATGAGATCCCAATAATATGTATAATATGAATGAGCCAGTATGTCTACTGTGTCAATATGTATACAAAAAAAAAACAGATTTATTTTATTTGTTTTATTTTTTTTGGCACATTTAATAGGTAACTGTTTTGAATTTGAATATTCTTAAGAATAAAACAGTCTATTGCTAATATGTAATCGCATTATTATGCTGCAGTGTTCATATTCCACCAATAAAGATCAAACCACATTTGTATCAGAGACTTCAGTGTAAATGAAAGAACAGAGTGTAAAGAAATTTTATTAAAAGTTCTAAAAACTGTAGTTAAATGTACAATGTCCAATGTAATGGTCCTCCACACTAAAATCTCTGGTCCAATCACGGTTTCCTCTATTTATGGAACTAAAATTGGAAAACTAGGTCCTCTATGGAATTACTCAAAGAACCAGTGGAAACAGCTCGATTTTTACGAGTGCAGAAAGAAACAGAAATCAACCCAAACACCTCTGATGTGGTTCGACACATTTTATCCAAAAGAATCGCATCATTAAAAAAGTGGTTGACTACGATACATCAATACGTCCATGACTTGGTCAGGAGAACGTTCTGGAAAAATTATCTCTACTCAAAACTCAAATCTCAGCCACATGAAAAACCATAAACAGAGACTCGATGGAGTCCTGCGTTTTAGATGTACAAAAATGATGGGTATGAAATACTGTACATGCACCACAAAAAAGGTTGCTCTTTTTTTCTCTATGATTTTTTTTTTTTTTTTTTTCAGTGGCTGGCTGAGATCTGAAAACGCAACACAAACGTTGGTTGGATAAGTGTTGTTCATGTCTTCTTCCCTGATTCGTACATCCAAATTCTGAAACTACCCACACTAGTTAAAAGGCACAGATCATATAGGAGCATTTTTAGGTCTACGTCTTTTATTTTTATTTTTTGCTAGCGATGTGGCTGAGACTTCACATCTGAATGGGCTCTAGAACACCGAAGGGTAGAAAATTAAACAAAAATAAAACAAAAACTAAATAAACAAAAAAAGAACTCTATATGCCATGAGAAGTGGCACTGAAACTAACATCAAACATCGGAATCTGAATTCATACCTCTAACACCTCTTTTGTCCTTGAGTTTATGGAGAACGAAAAGAAGGTAAAACTTGAAAAACACACACAGTTTTTTTTTTTGTTTCGTTTTAAACGTATTTCACCCACAGCTTCAGTTAGTTTCATAGGTAGTTGCCTAGAGAGTCAATTACAAAACCTGTAGCTTCTGTTCTGATTTAGAGACCGGCTTCCCTAAGCAATGTAGACTACAAAAATGCAACACCAGAGACCATCCACCAGAGACCTTTGTCTACTGACCCCCAGATTTTTTTTTTGTTTGTTTTTTTAGCAATTACAAAATGTGCTTGATGTCATGTCTTGCGACAGCCCTACTGACCTGGTTGTCTTTGGCCTAATATGTCTCTAATGAAGAAGCTTCTGGATTGGTGAAGTTGAGTGGGAGACTGAAGGGTGAGGCTGGGGCTCTCTAGTTTATGACACCCCGTTCACTACAACTTGGCCGTCTTGCCCGTCCTGCTTCTCTTTCTTCAAGCCTCGCTCCTTAACGGGCCGCTGTCGGGGGGCTCCGGCGTCTCCGGTGGGTGCTTGCGGGGCTCGGCTGGCATGCACGCTTCTTTCGTTATTGCTGTCGACTCGAATCTGTTAAGAAGAAAAGAAAAATAGAGCAGGCCAGAAGAGAGAGATCCATTAGTTACATGTAAATATAAAAAGCAGGCATTTTACGTATTACATATTAGGTTAACAAATTTTTATTACAATTTATGGACATGACCAAAAGCCATTGCCACAAATCAACACTATCTCTGTTTAAAAACTGCATTTTTCATATAATTATATTCCAGTTTCAACTTTCTAAATGTTCCTAATAATTAATCTTTAATTGCTCTTTAAAAGAGAGCATCAACTTATGTATGAATTCGACCAGTCAGGTAGTGTTATACAGGAGTTTCAGTTTAGTTCTCTAGCACTGAAGCTGGAGCAGCATTAGCTCAAGTGGTTTCTCGTTAGACCAGCTAATCTAAATTGTGAGAAAGGCGAATCAAGACTTAAATGGGGAAACCCAGACTGCCCAACTATGAAAAAATTCTGAGTACCGAGATACTGAGTTTAACTGAAAGCTTTAATGGAGGAAATTAACTATATACAGTGTAGCTGCAGAAACAGATATCTAAGCTAAGTAAAGCTAAGCTAAATAAACAAAACCATAATAAAAAAGACTTTCTTTTAAGTCAAATGAGCACGGCTGTTAATCTACACAGATTTCTCTCCTAAAAAACTGTTTATTTCGGTAAGTAAAGTGCTTCCGTTATTTACAGGAAGCTTAGATTCCTGAATTTCTCCAGCACTAAGGCTGGAGCAATAGCATTAGCGGCTAACTGTTAGCGGGTAATGCTAATAATGCTACAGCAGTGCTAGCCGGAGTTAGGGCAGGCTACATGGCGATAATATTAACCTCTGAACAGGGAAATAACAGTTATTGCTCCTTACAACCTGACTAAGAAAAGTACAACAACACAGGGGCACAGGATTAAAAGGCACACTGACGATTTCTGAAAAAAATTAAAGGATTTTAAGTGCACCTTCTAGTGCAAAAAATATGGTAATTGCTCTGATTAGCTGGAAACACTCTGCTTACATGCAAGATATCTGTGGCTAAGCAGTGGAACCAACTACAGTGACAACCTGACTGAAACTGGAGAAATGCGAGATCAAAGAACATGCGTAACCGCTCAACATGAGTAACTGTTACGCAAAATGCATATATGTTGGCAGGTCTGGGAAACCTATCGTCAACACTATAACAAATAAATATAGTTTTGTGTTAACTAGGTACCACTCTATGAAATCACTGGAAATTGGAGTGTAAATTCGCACTCAACAGCTGCTGGTTTAGTCTCTTTATTACAGCATATTTAAACCATAAGTGTTAAATCCTAATTAAATAAGCATACACCAGACTGGGACTTTTTAAAACACCTCTACCCACAGCACAGAAGCCTGAGCAATCATTTACCTGCAGGGAATCCTCCTGAGGCCTTGGCTTGGAGTCTCTGGAGTTGCGGGAGCGGGACTCACTCCAGTGCATTTCTTCAGCTGAGTAAACACAAGATACAGCCCCACATATGTTAGCAGCAGATAGCTCTATCTAGAATATAAAGTGTGCCCCAAATATATGCAGACCTATTACTGAATATTCTGAATAATATCTAAGGGACTGGGCTGCACAGCACAGATAAAAAAAAAAAAAACATCACTATTACAACTGCAGTTCAAAATCAAAATTTAAGCATTTCATATATTTTTATTCTATGAATTGCCAATGTTTATGTAAATTAACAAAATATTGAAAGATGTAACGACTGACTTTTGTAACCCCCTCCTCCTCTGCCTCTTCCTCCTCGACCCCGGGTGCCTCCGCCCCGCTTGCGCCCGTCCGAGACTCGTTTAGGGTATCCCATAGACTCCTCATCTGTCGGGGCCAGGGACCAGTCACTCAGCTCATCTCTGTGGTCAGATTCGGTTTCTGATGCATTAGAAGCTTCAGAGTTGGTACCTTAACAAATACAGAGGAAAAGGTCGAACACCAAAATCTTAAATGGTTGCCAGTTATATATGTTTCATGAAGTTTACACTAGAGATTACAACATCTACATTAAAAGCAAGACAAAGAAAAATTTGCATTTCTTGCTCCTGGGCTTCTCCTACAGTTGGGAAATTCCAGCACAAAAGGACACACTTTTTTGGACAAGCTGAGAGATACACTAAAAAAGGAAAACTAAGATAATATTACCAGATTTTTTCAGAAATATAAGTATGGTTATGCAACGTTACACAATTATTTTAAGTTTTATCCTGTCTGCTTCTCCAGTTAGCAACATATTAAGTCCAGAGTACTAATGACAGGCAAGCTGTCTTGACTAGTTAGTGGAGAATCACATTTTTTATTCTTTTTTTTTTAAAGGTAAACATGCAACATGTTGCTTTAAAGACTAGAGATCAGGCTTGCCCTGCAATCTACATGCATCATGCATTTTCTAAATAAAAAAGTCTTTATAACAACCACAGAAAGTTATGGAACTTTGGGTCTGTAGATTTGGATTGCAGCTATGAAGCTAATTTAGTTATTGTGTATGTTTATAGCCCCAGTTTATAACAACATGCCATAATGTTGTTAAATAACCTCAGACAGACTTGTTAATGTGGGTTATGACTCAAGTTATGCCACACTGTTATCTAAATTATAAAAACAGACCATAAACATGCAGTCTCAAGGCTAAAACAGTAAAGATATCTTAAATACGGCCTATACCTTACCTTGACACCAACTTTAGACACTAGACAATTAAAAAAAATAAGAAACTTCATGTACCTGAAGCAAACGTAGGGCCTCGTCTTCCTCTGCCACCGCGGCCAAAGGGTTTGCCTCCTCGTGAAGGTCCCATGCCATTATCAGCGCTGAAGGGCTTTTCCTTCTCAGGCCTGCCTGGAGGAGCTCTGGGTCCTCCACCAATCTGCCTCAACTGTTCATCGATCTGTAGCCTCTCCATCCGCAACTGGTCCACCTCCTGAATATAACAAAGTGTCAATTCTTGCTCATGAATATTCATACACGCAAATATATCGCCTCTGATTGGCTAACAGCACTGCAAGGCATTGAGATGGACAAAGGTAAGAAACATTTTAAAATAAAGACAATTTTACACTAATAACGGTCTTAGCAATGTCATTACTTTACAACATCTTTATTGCCCTGCTAAGTGCAATTCAGCCACTAACCTAGTCTTAGAGTCTCTGTAAAACGCAAAATCCACCGGAGATCCTATGTAAACACACAGAGAAGGGTAGTCCAGGTCCAGAAAGTAAAAATCCAGCCCCCGGAATTTTGTTGGCATGGGGGTGGATTCCAGAGTGGATTTTTACATTTAACTAGTATAAAAAGAACTGTTTTAAACATAACTATCTCAACTGTACTTCACTGGTGGTGTTTCATAGACAAATTATAACCATTTGTTCCTTAGCTCTGAATTACTGGGCAAATATAACAACAATGTGTTATTTGCACAAATAACACAGGAACGAACTACCATGCTGATCCTAGCTCTGTTATCTCCTGTCTGACAAAACGGTGTCGCTGCCTGTCTTCAGTGCTGCCTGTGGGCGGTCACAAGCTATAGTGGACGAGGCCATGAATACTAATTGACGGGTTTATGTAGACGTCATCAAGGAAAAGTGGATTTTAGCGGAAGGACACCTTTAAACTATATATATTTTCCCCCCCAAAGCTTAATGTTGCATGCAATTCAGTTTTTAAGAGATACTGTTAAGAAATATTAGCATTAGATTGGCAAAATTAAATCATATTTTATATACAAAAAATATCAATCAGATAATTGTTTTAATGCTGGTAGTTGCCTGTGTTTTTGGGAGAGGGACAGTAATAACAGTGTAGTGTGATTTAGGACTTGCAGACTAGATCCTTTTTTTACTTTATTATAATATCTCAGGGTTGAGAAAGAGAAACAGAGCTTGAGACTTCAGCACAGAGACAGTGTGTGGACATTTATAAGGGAAATTAAGTGTAGATGGATCCTTAAAAGTATTTTTTATTTTTGTATTTTTTTGTACATTTCATGCAAAGTATCGAAAATAAACATCGTAGTATCATAAACTTTTTGGCATTGAATTTCAATCCCCAGCCCTATTCATGGGTAATGTAAGACGCAAGGGCTTACCTTCAGATAGTTGAGATGGTAGTCCAGCAGTATACGAGCATTTGAAATGCTCTCTTTCGTCCCAACAAACACAAATGGCACCATGCCCTTCAGCCAAAAGAAAACAAATAGTAAATCCTTAGAACGTTAGTCATGATTTATTTATATATTATAGGATATTTATAACAACATTTGCCTATAAACAAATACTACCAAGTACTGACCTCCTCTAATGGAGGTGTTTTTTTGTCGTTTTCTGGTTCTACCCTTACTCGAACAACCCCAGATTTATCCACAACCTCCTGGATCAGCTTCCCGCTCTTCCCAATGACTTTTCCTGGTGAAGAATTCACAGAAAAAAAAATAGTTTTGCTACTAGCCACCTACGAACATTTAATCACATCAGACACTTTTCCACTTTTCTCACAAGCTTAGTCACAGCTAATAAGCAGCATTACAGGTGTTTGCCATATAACTGCACAGCGCCATCAACCGGGAGGTCAAAAGGTCTAAACAAGCCTTCCTCTGAAGCATGTAAAGCCTTTCTGAATGATCATAGTCAGCATTTTCAAACGGCTCACTGCAGGAGCCAACTGCTGAACTCAGTCGTTAGAAAACAGAAGCCTTGATTGGACGTCGTGTTTCTTAACTACAGGGGAGCGAGGACCCCCGCTGCTGCTCAACACTAATGACGACATGGCCAATTACGCTCTACCAGACCCCCCAGCCATGGATGCCATATGATGCGCCAGGGTCGCAGCAACGCGGTTCACTTGCAGACTTCTAAAGCAGGGTTTTTAGGAGGATGTAGCACTTTGGGGGTCGTGTCCATAAATCAGATATTTCACTTTTTCTTGTTCTTACCTACTAAATTCCTGGGCACTTTGATAATGTCTTCAGAAAACTCCAGGTAGCTCCTCGCTTTCCGCACTGCCTCCTGGTCCTGGAATTAACACCCACACCGGTTACATATATGTCCTACACATCAATGCACATTCAGAACAGAACTGTGGCCATCTCTAACGTTTTTATCCGATTTCAATATGATTAATTTAAAAAACACAGAAAAACTGTTGATAATGTGCACAACTAGGCTTGTCACAATTACAACTACATTATAAACGTATTGTACATCATATGGGTATGATCTCAATTAATTTTGCTGACCCCAATACTGACCATGATATTTTGTCTTAGAAAAAATAACTTACCAACATGAATAAGCTGATTTGTGGACATAATGTCAGTGTTTTAATTGTATTTTATTTGATCTAAATATAATATTAAAACAAATCTTACATTATACTTATACCAGTGGTATATAAGGGTCCTAAAATAATATTAACTTAATTTGTTACAATTGATTAAAATAAACCCAAACAAACCCAGTTATTGTGACAGACCTACCCCAGACCTGTCAACAATGAAAGAAATTTACAAGTGAAACTTTATGATTGAACAGACATCATAATTCGTGTTGTGACAAATCCCATTCATACTGCAGTCAGTGGCGGGTCTAATTTAGGGGTGTGTGATCGAGACAAAACACAGAATCTCTACAATTTCTTTAATTCTCACAATTAGGATAATAAACATTATTTTGCACCATAAAAAAATTGTAAAATGTAGAAATCTAATATTGGACTAGCCTGTGCTTCATAAGGATAATGTTTGGTTGTTAAATACATTGATGGAAACTACTGCTCTGGCAAAAAAAATTAAGAGACCCTTTCAGTTTCTGAATCAGTTTCTCTGATTTTGATATTTATAGGTATATGTTTGAATAAAATGAACATTGTTGTTTTTTTCTATAAACTACGGACAACATTTCTCACAAATTCTAAATATTCCAAGAGTTGAGAAATCAATATTTGGTGGAATATCCCTGTTTTTTTTTTTTTTATCACAATTTTCATGCATCTTGGCATGTTCTTCTCCACCAGTCTTACACACTGCTTTTGGATAATTTTATGCCACTCCTATTGCAAAAATTCAAGCAGTTCAGCTTGGGTTGATTGGTTGTGATCCATCTTCCTTATGATTATATTCCAGAGGTTTTAATTTGGTAAAATCAATCATTTTTAAATGGTCTCTATTTTCCCAAAGCAGTATATATATAAAAAAAACAATTTTTTTAACTTGAAACAAACAAAAGTCTTAAAATCACCAGTGCATGTATGTGTAAACCATGTGACATACCAGCTTCTCTTAAGCTCCTAATAATGGATATTTAAATGTAAGTCAAAGATTCAGCACAAAATTGGGAGAATTTGGGAGAAATGTTGTCCGTAGTTTATAGAATGAAACAACAATGTTCATTTTACTCAAACATATACATATTTTTTCCAGAGCTGTATTTTGATACACATTTCTTCTTCAGTCCAAGGTTTGATATGGTTGCCAAATATTCTCCTGCTGTGTACCTCTCCATAGATGTGAAAAGTGCAGGTCTCTTCATCCAGGTCTATGTTGGTGACTCCAGGGACCTTGCGGGCCTGCTGGATGTTTGCTCCATGCGTGCCTATGGCCAGCCCCATCAGATCATCACGTACCACAAACTGCTCATGGAACCTGGAGGCCAACTGCCGAGAGCTCTACAGAGAACAGAGGAGAGGTGAGATGTCAGACAGATGGTAATATAGATAAACATGAAGAGACAGTCTGTGAAATGTACACATTCATTCATAAAGATAATATTTCTAACTGAAACAGAATGCTTTCAGCAGGTTGCTGGGCAACATCATTACACTATTATTGACTTGTCAAATAATATAAGGACATAACCTCAATCATTCTTGCTGAGAGCCCATTAGTGTAAAAATGCTGGAATGTTTACTTTGTCATCTGCTTAATTATTTAGAACATTTAAGTATTTTCTTAAAGAATATTCTTAATTAGGATTTTTCCTGTTTACAGGGGTATAATTGCATTAGGGTGCTATTATATTTAAGCAGACATACAGGTGAGGGAGTCCTGTAACATGAGATATTGGATACTGGCCTTCATCCAATGGCACAATATTTCCCAATACAGAAACCAACCAATGTATTATTGAGATTATACTACAGTTTCATTATTTATTACCATTTATCGTTAGATTTTAACCCATAAGAGGCAGACCAAAATCTAAAAGCTGTTAAATAAATTGAACAGCTCATTCACTCTTACTGTAATAAAGAAACCCTTTAATAAATTAAAGGGTCCGTAAAACATACATCACCCTTTTAACCCATCCATATTTTTTACTGAAACATAGGTGCTAGACCCCCAATCTGACTTAAACCTGTGGTAAAGAATATTGGTTGTCAAATTCTATAAAACTGACACCAATAAAGCCATAATTTCTGGGATTTACTTATTTAGGAGTATTTAATTCTCTTCAGTTAAACAGATGGTGTGAAGTATCGAACTAACCGAACTGTCTTGCAATATATAGAGTATCGCAGAATCACAATATCGAGATATCACTATTATCGTAACATGAAATCGTGAAATAGCAGGCTGGACAACATCATTAGATTACTAACTTTAGGCCTGTTACGATAATTACATTATCGACTTATCATACAATAAATGAACATGACCTCAATATTATCTGATAATTGTGATATTGTTTATTGTGATGAACAGGTCATGCACTGACAAATGCCTTAACAACTGTGACTCAATACACACAATGTGGATTGCAGTAGGGTTAAAAAAAAAATATATATATTTATATATATATATATTTCCAAAACTCATTCATTTTTGGTACGATACATTGTCCATAAAAAAGGCCTGATTGACTTAATAATCAAATAATATATGGACAAGACATCAATCATTTTTGCTGAGAACCTATTTATAATTACTACATGTAAAAATTATGGGCAGACACTGAGATTACTTTGCACAGTGTTTAAACTCCACCCACTAAATAGAAGTTGTACACAGTTTTCAGATCCCACTTTTCAAAAAGTATTGCATAAAAAGTAAACTTTTCATCTAATCAGACATGTGAACACTTGAACATTTGATTTAAAGAACCACAGTACAGCACCTTATATATTATTTACAGTATTGCAATATGTTGAATCATAACCCCTTTACCCTGATTTGTATTTATCACCAATTCCTAGCCAACACTCAACCCTAAAATCATAAGTATTCCTTCACTTAGGATTTAGGTATAGATGTATTTTTCAAGGCACAATGCAAAAGCAACCATGCAGCTAGCTAAAATTAGAACTACCCACACTATAATCTCTATCAATAGCACAAATACTACTTCACTCATCTCTCCCTTTTTGGCATCAGAGGTGACCAGACTTTTTAAGGTTTCTAATTATACGACACCGTTTACGACACCACGTCTATATTTATTCTGAAAAAGACCCGTCCATCAATGAGGAATCATATTCTGCCCGAGACTCGCCTATTGCTATGGGTCATCCAGGCAGCAGCACATTTAACTGCAGAGGCCTGGAATGTAACAGCTGTGCGTACGCACATAGGAGAAAGTAATACCCCGCTGCACTTGTTAAATATAGATGCTCTAAAGTGCCACACAGCAGATTTGTGTCCTATAATGAACAGGAGCCATGCTTGGCTTGGGATTCGCAATGATCGCATTCAAGCAAACCTGTAGGACAGATCAGGTTACGTCACTAATAAAGTCCATTTTCATTACATTACATTACGAACTCCTCTCCGCTGGCAGACTGGATAACTGTAAGCAGAGCAGTGGAGTATACAGTACTGTACTGGTGAACTGGTGTGAATGAGTGTAAAACAGGCTGATGTCAGACTTGGCACACTTAAACGTTCATACCTCCAACTGTCGGCTGGCCTCTTCGTTCCGCAGGATGAGGGCCAGCTTGGTGCGCAGGCTTCTGAAGTGCATGTCCGTCAGCATGGTGGCTCGTTTAGTTGTAACCTCATTGACCGACTGAAAGAAACAGAAGTAGAAATCATTATTTAAAAACAAACGTGCAAAAAAATGGATACTATAGATAGATTCTGTGCTGATTAAAGCCTTACCAAAATAACCAGCTGTTTCTTTTCAGAGTCGTATGTGACGTTAAATGCTCCGATAGCTTTTTTGAAGTCTTTGTGAGCAGACTCTTTCGCACACCTAGAAGACAATTCCACGAGGAAGCAATTCATTCATTCATTCATTAATTACTCAACAACATAAAAACAATTATGTTATATTTCTGTCTCTGTCACAATAATCCAAATTATGTAGCTAAATTACAATATGGACATGTCCGCAATATAGGCCATTATGCTTTTATTATCAGTGACAGCCCATTAATGTGAATGAGCTGGTATGTCAGCTCTTGAAAATATTAAGAGACCACTTCAGTTTCTGAATCAGTTTCTCTGATTTTGCTAATAATAGGTTTATGTTATGTTATAATGCAAAGAAAACAAGTTTATATTCATAAAGTTCAGAGTTCAGAAATCAATATTTGGTGGAATAACTCTGGTTTTTAATCACAGTTTTCACCCATCACCAGTCTTACACACTGCTTTTGGAAAACTTTATGCCTTTACTCCTGGTGCAAAATTCAAACAGTTCAGCTTGGTTTGATGGCCTGTGATCATCCATCTTCCTCTTGATTATATTCCAGAGGTTTTTCATTTGGTAAAATCAAAGAAACTCATTTTAAGAGTTTCCAGAGCTATATGTACCATACTCCAACACCAATGTAAATTTGTGAATATTCCTAATTAAATATTAACTGCTCTTTAAAAGGCTGTAATAGCATCATTATTCTTCTATATCATCATTTTATCAATGGTCCTAAAATGACAATATGATTAGTTATTGCAATCATTGCTTGGACAACATATTCTCCAAATAAACACACATATCATGAAAGGTGTACTGTTATTTGTGCTTATGCTTAAATAACAAAGCACATACATCTGCCGCAAGTCTTCAGGGACGTCCAGTCGGATCTTCAGAAACGTGTTCTTCGCAGCGGCTTTGTTTGGATTCACAGGCCGTAGCCTATCTAACGTGACGATCTCGTTCAGCGTGGCATCGCAGGCTGCGTACTCTATAACATAAAACTAGACAAACGACAGACAAAGAGACACAGATTAACATGCCACATAAGATACATTGAAATATAAGGGCATTTTCACTCTAAGTCCGAACCAAGAATCATGTATTTGTTACATTATATTAATTTGGTCTAGTTAGTTTTGGTTTCACACTGCAGTTTAAAGATGAGGCAGCATTCATGGCTGCATTTCTCTTTGCATAAAGGCCTGCATCAGATGCAGCATGTTGACATCAGTTGGTCAGTGTTGGCTTTCCAGGTGTGGTGCCTAATTCTGCCTCCCTGGCAGAATCTGACATCAACTGAATGCAGGCACATCACCCAATAACGGTTAATCTACAGTTAGAGTAGATACAGGAATCACCATTGTGATTTTTAAGCCCCTTTATTCAGATTTAAATAAAAAAACCTGTTCCTTTTTTCTTCCAGGTGATGGGAGCGATCTGGGAAGCCTCTACCCATGGATTCTTGACATTCATATCCTTTAATTTTCATTTATATCCTTTTATGTGATAATTATGATCATTCAATAATTATAATCATTTAACTGGAAACATTA
The DNA here is from genome assembly GCF_023375975.1 of Astyanax mexicanus. Lineage (NCBI taxonomy): Eukaryota > Metazoa > Chordata > Actinopteri > Characiformes > Acestrorhamphidae > Astyanax > Astyanax mexicanus. The sequence goes on along the minus strand of NC_064417.1, from coordinate 21,683,446 downwards.
GACCAGAGTTTGCGGTTCCTTTCACACCTGCTATTGCTACAGTTTGAATCTGAAAGTCAAGACCAAGCAAGGTCAGTGTAAATACATCATTCTGCTGTTGTACATAATAACAAAAGAAGAAAAAAATTAACAGTGTTGTGCCAAAATCTGACTTCTATTCACGTGCAGCTTGAAACCAAAACCAAAATGACCAAACTGTAAGAAAAACTTCAACCTTGGTTAAGGCACTGTACCGGATGTGGGCATGTGAAAAATTACGTTTTTTAGTCAACCATTTCATTAGAGCAAACTCTTTAAATATAACACTGCTCTTGGAAAGTTGTACCTAACATTTTTTCCTAATTTCAAGATGAATTGCCTAATAGAAATGCTCTAAAATGAATCAATCAACCGTTATTTTCACTTGAGAATACGTTGAGGGTGACCATCATTTACAATGTTGCCGAGCATTTACAATATAAACGGGAAAGAAAACATTTTATAAGAAATTACAAATAATAAGAAACAAAATAGTATAAAATAATAAATAAAATAAATACTAATTTAAAATCAACATTTAATAAAGCTGAACAAAATACATATGTAAAAAAATCTAAAAAAGACAAACAAATTGACACATAAAAAGTAAATAATTTATAAAATCTAAAATAAATAAAAAAGATAATAATAGTAAAAGTAAAATGAAAAGAATGATAAGAAACGATCAAATTAATAATAATGAACTAAGAAAATAAGAATAAAAAACATTTGAATAAAAAGTAAATAAAAAGTAATAAATAAATGAATGAAATGAAATAAAACAAATTAAAAATGATTAAAAAATATGAAAAAGATAAAGTAATTTAAAATATCGGGATCAGCCTGAGCTCTTAAAAGTTTTCAAGTGGTCCATTTTATCTTTTTGAAGTAGGCTTCTGATATTTAAATGATAAATAATTTTTTTTTTTACACAAACTTAACCTATTGAAACTTCCATTGAAAAACTATTCTGTGAATCTGCCATTATAAAGAATTTAGAGTTGTATCCAATACTGATGGCATACAAAGGTATACATTTCAGCTCATCAGAAATGATTATGGTATTAATGTAGATGAATATGTAAAAGTTCTCCATCCAAGATCAGATTTAGACACAGTCAGCTCATGACGCAGGAAATGGCTAGTCACTCTGAACGCAAAACGCAAAACAGATTAATGTAGGAAACCTCCTACTCCTAGTTGTTATTTTGAAGGTGCCTCACTTTAGCAAAGCTCTGTTAAAGCAGGCACAGTGATGGTAGAGTGCTTATAGCTCAAAGCAGCCGTTTCTCCCCCCACACATCCAACTCAATCATCCTACTATTGCTCACCTCTCCTTTCACCATGCGCACTTTGGCTGCCCACCACCCACATGGCTCCTTGTCATTGGCCCTGGAGTACACCTACAGATCATTCAGGAAAACCAACAGATCTGAGTCAGTTTATGTAGACAACACAGGCTCTGCCAGGCTCTTGCTGGTTACATGTGTATCTGTGGTGTGAACATGTTGTGACTGTACGCACCTCAACATCATCGCTTTCACTGATCTCCTTCTGAACCCCAACAGGGGGAGGAAAGCGAACATCGTGGAACGGAATCTGTCGTTCTGGTTGCCAGCTAAGATGCAAAAAGAAAGAAGAATTAATATTCAGAAAGGTTTTATTAGAAAAGATTAGAATCAGGTTAATTTGTATTTTTTTTTATTAAAGCCTGCAGACTAGGCCTAAATAGATGGGTGATATACAGTATATCATCTGCATAGGGGTTGCAAAAGAAACAGTTTTAGCACCGTAATCATGTGCACGTGCAATAGCTCAAAAACAAAATACCACATATACAACAACAATATATATATATATATATATATATATATATATATTTTTTTTTTTTTTTTTTTTTAACAAACATTTCATGTCATGACATATTGGAATATTGATTTCTGGTGAAAACTCCTGTTATTTTAATATTGCCATATACAGCTCTGGAAAAAAAAATAAGAGGCCACTTAAATTATGAGTTTCTTTGATTTTACTAAATTGAAAAACTCTGGAATGTAATCAAAAAGGAGAACGGATGATCACAAGCCATTAAACCAGGCTGAACTGCTTGAATTTTTGTACTAGGAGTGGCATAAAGTTATCCAAAAGCAGTGTGTAAGACTGGTGGAGGAGGAGGAGAACATGACAAGATGCATAAAAACTGTGATTAAAATCCAAGATTATTCCACCAAATATTCATTTCTGAACTATTAAAACTTTATGAATATGAAGTTGTTTTCTTTGCATTATTTGAAATCTGAAAGCTCTGCATCTTTTTTTTTATTTTTGCCATTTCTCATTTTCTGCAAATAAATGCTCTAAATGAAAATATTTTTATTTGGAATTTGGGGGAAATGTTGTCTGTAGTTTATAGAATAAAACAGCAATGTTTATTTTACTCAAACATATACCTATAAATAGCAAAATGAGAGAAACCGATTCAGAAACTGAAATGGCCTCTTTTTTCCCAGAGCTGTATATCAAAGTCAAAATTATACTGCTATGGCATTTTCCCCCAAAATACTGTGCATTATAAAGTGCATAATAATGTCCATGAAATAATGATACAGTATGATTTACATTCTGAGACTTTGGTTAAGATAACAATGCTTATTTTTAAAGAAGCAGAATAGTTACATTCTTTAGTCAAATACCAAATACAAGTTCCTGTGTTCTTTTTGCACAGAAAAAACACATTTACTTAGAATGAGTCCATTAAGTTTACCATACTGACTCAAATATCATCTGGTACTGATGAGACTGATTTTATCAATACTGCTCAGTGTTTCTACAGACCCTCAGGTGCCACTGAGCTCCACTCAGCAAACAGCACAGCAAAATACACAGCAACCACTTTTCCTACTATGAAAATAAATTATCACTTATATCATCACAAAATAAGTGGATACTCACTTGTTCTCAAAAGCCACAGTGACTGTGTTTTCATGCACATCCTTTATTAAGGCCTGCAAGGAGAAACATTCAGTCAGTTTCTACACTGAAACTACTTTCAATATAAGCAAACAGTTATATACACATAATGTAAATTCCAGTCTTGAAATTCATGAAATGAAGTGATTTTAGAGAACTGCAATGTTAATGAAGATGGCAGAATTAACAGAAGGAGAAGAAGAAAAAATACATTATTTTTTAAAAGTCAATGTAAAAAGATTTTATTTCAATTTTGAGCATTTTATTGGTTCATTTGTCATGTTTTGGACCGCTCATTCCTTTTGAACAATTCATTTTGAGTACAAACAATTATATTGATATGACAAAATCTGAGATACAAGGTTTTTGTTTCTGAAGTTATACTGAAGTGTCTAGGCTAGACTAATTTATAAATGTGTATATAGAATTCACACATCAGGGCATCCCTACTTTTAAATTGCCTGCATGCAAAATGCAGGTTTAGATGTACTCTAAAGCTTGCACTGGGTTGCAGCATTTGAATAGATTCTGAGTAGTGTAGCACATACAAGTGACAACAATATAACCACCTAAAATAGGTGATCTATAGAAAGCACACAAAATGAAAAGGAACACGTTTTGCCCAGTATTCATCATTTTGCACTTTTTTCATCTTTGCCACATTTACAAAGAGCACCACACAATTGAATGACCTATGCTTTAATTAGTATTACATTGTATTCCATTAGTAAATTATGTGTAACATTAGACGACAGCTAAGCAGTAAAGCCAGCAGAAATATGGGGAAACTGAGAATTCTTACAAATGGTTTCTGTCTCTTAGATCTTACTTTAAAATAACAGAATTATATTAGTATATTATTATGACCTGTAATTGTGTTGAGCAAAACATTTTTAATTATCTCATTACAGCACATTACTCCATGCTGGTTACAATCTGATCAAATCAAATTCAGTCTTTCCTATTCATTTGGCCTAACACCAAAAGTGCTTTTTTTTTTTTTTTTTTACATTTTCAGCCCAATAATGTTGGTTGCCAAATACTCAGTGCATCAGTATTTGACTAAGTAAATCCTTCTCCTGTATCCCCTCTTTTTGGAGCTGCTTTACTTAGCTTGCTATATAACTACAAAACATCTACTATATCTAATACATTAAACACAATTAAGATTAAATTTAATTTCATTGTCATTGAAAAAAGTACTAGCCAAAAAAGCTCAATGAAGTTAACATCTAACCAGCAGAAGTGCAAATGATTGAAGATATGAATAAAGAAACTGAATGAACAGCGTGCACATACGGAACCATAAATGGAACAGGTCAAATGCAGCATCAAATGTTGTATAATTGTGTTAAATATAGAAAACATAAAAGTATATTTTCACTGTCCAATGAAAAACATGCATCTCCAAAACAACAACTATACAGGAGAAAGATAAAACCTTCCTAACTTTCAATGGAAGTCAATGTAAAAAGAGTTCATTTGAGGTCATTTCAAAGAAATTCTGGAGGTCCGTTCACAAAGAATTTTTGATAAATTGTAAAGGAACTGTTTTTTTGTTTAAATTATGTCGAAAACTAAAAAAAACAAAAAGGGAGATACGTGTTTTTCATTGTACAGCGACATATACAGATGAGAATATAGAAAAAAGTACACATTTACAATACAACATTTGCCTCCAGTTCTCTTACACTACCATGCTGTATGCACAGATAAGCAGAAGTAATAAGTAATATTAGCACATATAAAATAGCAGTGGCCAGCCAGACAAACAGGATCAGCACTGATCTAATGCCACAAACTTGTACAGAAATGAACAGGTGACACAGTGCTGACTGCTGGCCGCTCAGGACATGCCACACATAGGCTTCAAACACCAGCATAGCAAATGTAGTTAGCTGTAATGATGTGAACAGTCTTTACAATTCAGATAAACAGAATCCTAACTGAAACTGAAAGTCCTAATAATGAACAGAAGCAGATAAACCAGCTAACTATGAAGTCTGAGTCCCAGAATCACACAGTGTGTAGCACAGCCAGCTAACCACCATCCCCTGCAGCTCCCAGCATTACGAGCAATGGCAGCTAGTGGCCTAAAACCAGCCGTCCAGCCATTTTAGGCTTAATGTGAATCAAATGTAGCGCCCGGCTCTGAATTACAGGCTTAAAACAGCGTTTAACTGAAAGCTAGTGCAGACCAGACCCCGGTATACAGCGTTATGAGCGGCTGAACCGAGCTTAATGTACCGCAAACACACGCACTCTCACACAGCTTACATACAGACAGACTGCCCCGGCGGGCCGGGCCTAGCTACCGAGCCTGGACGGCTCCAGCCGCGCACGGAGCCCCGCAGACCCCCAGCGAGGCGCGCTGGGTCCCGGAGACGGAGCTAAACTCGGAAGCAGAGAGATAGAGGGGACGGAACGCAGGAGACTCACCTTATAGAAAGCCCCGCTCGCCCCCCGGACCTCCACCGCCAGCTCGTCCATGGCGCTGCTAGCTGCTGCTGCCCGCAGTGTAACAGTAGCTGCTGCTCTGGGTGTCTGTGGCTGCTGCAGCCGCCGCCGTGTGGTCGCGCCTCCTCCCGCTTCTCCTCTGCTGCAGGGCGGCGCGCTCGGTGCTTCTGTCGCGTTAGGCTGGAGAGCAGGGGGAACAGTGCATGGAGCCCCAGGCCGAGGCTCAGGCTGCTGAGGCTGCTGTTGCTGCTCGTCGCCGCTCCGCTCCGATGTAAACACGGAGACACAGCTCCCTCCTCCCTCCCGCACCTCCACACACACTCACGTGACCCGGAGCTGCGCACTACGTCAGTCCCTCACTCAGTCAGTCAGTCAGTTAGCGCGAGCACGCTCCCCTCATCAAACCCTAACTAATGCTGTCCATACACTAACATTAGATCAGGGGTGTCCAAACTTTTTTTGATGGGGGCCAGAAGGAGAAGTATATTTGAAGTGACGGGCCACAGACTCTGTATTAAAACAAATAATGAAATATACCACTTTTTTTTCCTGATTATTTCATTTACACACCATTTTACTTGACTTACTATCTTTATCTATCTTTGACAGTGTTGTGTAAACTAAGATTTTTCAAATTGATGTTTAATTTCATGATGTCTCTTAATATTAAAAAAAATTAAACAAATTTTACACTCATTTGCCCTTTTTCTGCGCTAAAACTGCTCACTCTCTCCGCTTATAGACTCTTTGCCCCGTTTTTCTGCGCTAAAACTGCACAACCTCGTCGCTTTTAGACTCTTTGGTCCGTTTTTCTGCACTAGAAATAAGCACTCTCTCTGCTTTTAGACTCTTTGGCCCGTTTTTTTGCACTAGAAATGAGCACCCTCTCCGCTTTTAGACTCTTTGGCTGGATTTTCTGCGCTAAAACTGCACAACCTCATCGCTTTTAGACTCTTTGGCCCGTTTTTCTGCGCTAAAACTGCGCACTCTCCGCTTTTATACTCTTTGGCCCGTTTTTCTGTGCTAAAACTGCGCACTCTCTCCGCTTTTATACTCTTTGGCCCGTTTTTGTGCGCTAGAAACGCGCACCCGCTCCGCTTTTAGACTCTTTGGCCCGTTTTTCTGAGCTAGAAACATGCACCCTCTCTGCTTTTAGACTCCTTGTCCCGTTTTCCTGCTATAACTTCACTCTCGCCGCTTTTAGACTCTTTGGCTGTTTTTTTGCGCTAGAAATGCGCACTCTCTCCGCTTTTATACTCTTTGGCCCGTTTTTCTGCGCTAAAACACCTAGCGTTATAAAAACCTGGTTAACAGCGGGCTAACTTTCATTCTATTTCTAAAATACCCCGCGGGCCGTAGTTTGGACACCCCTGCATTAGATGATTTTAGTCTGACACCCTCTCACATCTAAAGACAAGTCACAGACTAAAATTTTGCAAAGGCTGGGGATCACTATTTAAAAGATTGCTAGATTAACGTTACTAGATTCTTTCTAAGATTATTTATCGTGCTTCTGGTAGAGTTTACATACAACACATATTACGTATTAAGTTACAAATAATGTGTATATCAATACTGTGATTTATCAGAGACTCAACTTTTGTCCTTATCAACAATTACATTTTTTTTCACTCTGTTAGTTCTTGATATATGTATATGTATCATAACCTAGAATCGGATTCATCCGCTCTTAAAGTAGACTGCATCACACCTGCCCAGTTTACATTGATTCTTCCGCATGCTTGCTGCAATTACCCATTCTCACCAGAGAGGGCCAAAAACTTAAGCACATCAGCTTTAAAAGTACTAAACAGACACCAAAATACTCTGTGAAGCATTTAGGTGGCTCTTGTCTGTTTTTTAAGGCTGGTAACTCTGATGAATTTATCCCATGCAACAGAGAAAACTCTTGGTCTTACTTTGTTTTCTGGGGCAGTCCTGATGAGAGCCAGTTTCATCATAATGTTTTTGACGTGTGACTGCACTTTAGGATACTTTCAAACTTCTTCAGATTTTTCGGATTGACTGACCTTTATTTCTTAAAGTCATTTTATCTTTACTTAATTTAGTAATTCTTGCAATTGGAGTAATGGATTAGAACATTACTCAAATAGAACTATTCACTGTATACCGATTTACCTCTTAACAACTTTACAACTGATGCTCCCAAACACATTTAGAGGCAAGACATTCTTTAAGTAGTTAATTCTGGATGAGTTCAGCACAGCTGTTAACTGAAAGCCATTCCAGGTCCTTCCAGGACATTTTAATATGTGCAAAGTACCGTCTCAGCAAGAGGTTTGAAAACTGTTTGAAGAATCTAACAGATAAAACATATTCTGATTTGTTTAATACTTTTTGTTTGCTAAATAATTCCATGTTTTTCTTTATAGTTAGGATGAATTTAGTATTAACAGTATTATCTACAATGCAGAAATTTTTCAAATAATGATAAAAGCACTGAATTTAAGGTGTGTTTTGAATATTTGAATATAGGGTTATACTTTAAGGTCTCATCTTAATCTAAAATGACCTATAGTCCTAATTACCTTTAATTTCCTGCTTTAAAGTAAAGACTGATTCCAAGCTATCTATTTTTGTCATTAGAATGTTTCCTGAATGTTACAGTTAACATTCTTAGAAAGTTCAATCTGTCAAGTTTTCTAGATATTATTAGAATTCTTATTATTCTTATATATATATTTTTTATTTAACATTTTAAACATTATGGTATGGTTACTGCAACATCACTTGTTTTAATCGATGTTAAGTTTTGAGAATGTTGCTTTTAATGTTTTTATAATGTTAGTATTCATTTAGATGGGAACATTATGTGAGAAACATTCTAATATCATTTTAATGCAAACCATTATAATTTCACATGTTTTTAGAACGTTTCTGGAACATTATGCCTGTAATGTTAAAAGCTAACCTTCCTGGAACCTTTTTAAAAATAATGCAAAACATTTTCAGTAAGTTTTCTGTTAGCTTGGTATAGGCTTGTAGTTATTAAAAAAAAAAAACATGTATTTACCAAGTGGCATAGTGCACACCATCACTGTCCAATGAAAAACATTTGTCTTCAAATGTGCAGTTTCACAGGAGACAGATAAAGCCTTCTTAACTTTCAATTGAAGTCAATGTAAAAGGAGTTTATTTCAGGTAAGGAAAACAAGACCTTATAATAGTTACATCAACTATTAAATCAAATCAGATTTATTGTAACATCAGAGTGGTACAGGTGAGTGAAAAACTTGGGTGCACAATATTTACAACATAGAGTGGAATAAGTAAATAAAATAGAAAATATACAATTAATGTAATATGCAGTACAAAATAACTTGCACTGTAGATGTAATGTAAAATATAACTGAATATATAGTTATTACAATGCCATATACATGTGCAAATAATCTAGATTATACCACAGTTAGTTTCGACTCTGCAATGTGATTGGCTGAGAGGCGTTCTGTGAGTGCCGTTATCAGCCGGTAATGCTCTCCATGTATTACTCCGCCACATACACGTAACCTAGCAGTGATGCAGTGCTTACATGCCAATCAGCGCAGCTACAAACAGAGCAGCAATGGATCTCTTTTAATTCACATTCAGAGTTTTAAAACCAAACAGATCATATATATTTTTTTCGTTCTTGTTAATTTTCAATCTTTCAATAAACAGTGATAATGGATCTGTGGTATAAACGCAATAAAACACTAAAGGTTCGTGCTATAACGTGTAATATTAGCACTGCTGTGCACGACCGCAGCACAGCAGTGCCAATATTATGTATTATGTATTATGCAATAATACAATGCCCTTTTATGTATTATTGCTTACTGTAAGTATGTGTGCGGAAGTGTGGAGATAATTCAGGTGTAACTAGTATTAGTAACTATGAGTAAAGTGCAGGTACCGAGTGAGTTGTGTGGGAAGTACAATGTGCAGAAAGGATAGGTGCAGTGTGAAGTAAAATGCAGGGTGCAGTGAGTTTGTATGTGATGGCAGTGGTGTGGGTTGGGCAGAACACTGTTCTACTGGCTGTTCAGCAGCCTGGTCACCTGGGGGAAGAAGCTATTTCAGAACCGACTGGTTCTGGTCTTCAAGATTCTGAGCCTCCTTCTACTTGGCAGCTGTGAGAACAGGGAGTGGCTTGGATGGGAGGGGTCCTTCATGATCATTCTAGATTTCCTCAGGTGGTGGTTGGTGTATAAATCCAGAAGGTTTGATAGCTGAACCCCAGTGATGTACTGAGCTGTACGCACTACCCTCTGCAGGGATTCTTTCGCTCAAGAGCAGTACAGTTCCCGTACAAGGTGGTGATGCTGCCGGTCAGGTGTAGAAACTCCTGAAGATGATGGGGTTTAGACCCAACCTCCTTAGCCTTTAATAGGAATCCTGTTATGTTAAAAACTCTAACCCGAATCAATCATTTGCTATTCGATTAGAACACACACTCAGATTGGTGCCATAAGTAAGAAAATAAGTGAGAAAATCATGGTACTGTATATAAGCTGGTAAAATGATGTGTGTGCAGTGATGATGTTCTGTTTAAATGGATATATTTTCTTTAGGAATGTAGATTTCCTCTGTTGTGTTTTGTCTCACTGTGAACGTCACACAGGCTAATGGCGGTAGTAAAGGGCAGTGTGATTGAGATAAGGATAAGGACTTGTTTGTGTCCTTGTTTACAGTGTATCTCTAAATCAGATGTGCTGGTATGGCCTACAGTAGCAGGACTGTGGGGGGAATATGGGCGATTCCATCATTGTGTAATGAGGTGTAAAGTCACTTTGTGGAGATTATTAGAGAATCTGGAGCTGAACTGAGATCTGGGTGGAAGTGAATGTTGCAGACAGTCAATAAGAGGCACATAAGTGATCCATGAGGATCCACACCATTGTGTTCAGTTCTGTTCAAGAATTGGAGTACATTACTGTAGTTTGGATATGTAATGCAAATCAGCAATTTTGCGCATAGTTGTCAAATTTCAAATTTGCATCTTATTTGCATAAATGTAATGGCTAACCACTTTGTTTAAGTCTGTTAGGTAGGGTAACACCTGTTGGAAGAATGTTTAGCAGGTTCCTGTAAAGTTAGCCTGCAACCTTACAGAAGTAATGTTTCAGGAATGTCTCAAAACGAGTGATGTAATAATAGTTTGCATTACAACGTTATTAAAACGTTTCTCTCATAACGTTCCCAGCACACACACACACACACACACACACATTCTCTCTCTCTCTTTTTCTCACATGCTGTCTCCCCCTCCCTCTGTCTTTCTCTCACATGCATGGTCTTTCTCTTCATTTCTCTTTCTCATACTCTCTCACTTGCTATCTCTTTGACTTGCTTTTTTGCTCTCTCTCTTTCTTTCTCTCTCTCTCTCTCTCACACACATACACAAACACTTGCAAGCTCTCTCCCTCTCTCAAACGCTCAATTCCTCTACACTGTAAAACATTTCAAGTTGGTTAAACTCAGCAACATAAGTTCCCCTGCTGCCTTAAAAAGCTCAACTTGATAAAAACCTTTGTATCAACTCAAGATGTTAAGTTAAACAAGTTGTTCAAATACTCATTACTTATTGTTTCAACTTGATGCACTTAGTTAAAACAACTTAAGTGTTTAATTGGTCCTTTTTAAAAAATGATCTGTTTAATCAAATAAACTAAAAAATCATCTTTATTTTAACACACTTTCAAGTTAATAAAACTTAAGTAATATTCACATAACTTATCATTTTAAGTTAACCATGGGTATTCTCAACATATTTAATATATTATTATTTAACTGCCAATACTGACAGTATAACGCTAGGGCAGTATAAGAGTAAACTTGGTAAAGAGTCACTCTGTAGCTCAAAGCCAGCATACTGTGATCACTAAGAACACAGAATTAATTTAATATGCTCTTACAGCCTACAACACTGAGGCCTGCCAATCAATACATATATTATAATACTGCACGCCCAGGACAAGGTAGCTTTGGGCAACAGACAACACAAAGATGGTAAGTAAGGGAGAGGCCACACCCAATATGCAGATATATGGTACCAGGAGCCTATAGGAAAGCTGCATGAACCAACACTGTAGAAAGAGCTAACATTTGGTTGAAATCACATTTTTTTATTCGCTCAACAAACATTTTTAAGTTTTACGGTTGAAAACAATTGAGTTGTACTGGCCGGTGAGTTCACTCAACTTAATAATATTAGTTCTCCTTACTAAAACACAGAATTACTTTTTAGAGTGTTGGTGACTCACGCCGCCCTCAAGGAGTCCGGAGAGAGGCGTGTCCCTCCGCAGCTGAAAGTAATCCCCTTTAGTTTTTTTGCTCCTTGTTATTATTAATTGCTATGCGTTGGTTAAAAAGTGTTTAGCCCAATGTCCCCCCGGTTTTAAAGTTGTAAAAAGTACTCCAGTCTGTTCTAACTTGCTGCCTATCACTCTACCTCTCTGCATTTTCAAATCTTCCTACTTTCCTTTTTTTAACCAATAACTTAAAAACGTAAGTTGAATAAACGTGGGAAAATTTGAATAACTCACAGGAAGTTAAGACAATTTGTTATTTTAAGTTATTTTTATTTAAAACAAAGGAACTTCAATATCCTAAAATTGTCATGGCAATTGGAATTGAAAAGAACAATTGAATTCACATAACTTAATGTGGCTGTAATGTTTTAAAGTGTATCTCTTTGACTTGCTTTTTTGCTCTCTCCCTCTCTCTCTCTCTCTCTTACACACACTTGCAAGCTCTCTCTCTTTCTCTCTCAAACGATCGATTGCTCTCTCTCTTTCTTTCTGTCTCACACTCACTTGCTCTTTATTTTTTGCTCTCTCTCTCTTTTACTTTCTCTCTCACACACTCACTTGCTCTTTATTTTTTGCTCTCTCTCTCTCTTACTTTCTCTCTCACACTCTCACTTGCTCTCACTCTTTCACTTGCTTTTGTACTCTTGCTCTTTTTCACTCATTTACTATTTTGCTATCTCTTTCTCTCTTCCTTGCTCTCTCTCTCTCACTCACTCACTTACTCCATCTCTCACACACACACACTTGTAAGCTCCTTCTCTGTTTTATTTGCTGTTTTGCTTTCACTTTCTTTTACTTTCTCTGTCTCACACACTTGCTTTTCTTTTTTTGCTCTCTCTCTCACACACACACACACACACACACACACACAAACACACTTGCAAGCTCTCTCTTTCTTTCTTTCTTTCTCTCTCACACACTTGCTCTCTTGCTGTGGCAAATTACCCAGCAGTAGGGTGAAAGATGCACTAAACATATCCCACTAGGGCCACTGCATCTTCTGAGCCTTGGCCATAACTGCTTCCAGTGAATATATAAGCAGGTTTAAAGTCAATAAAACATAGAAAAAGCTGTTGGAGAAACATATATAGACTTTTATTGAACCAAAGTGCTTCTCCTATGGCATTGCTTTAACTGTTCATCCTGTATCATTCTGTATCTAGTCAACTTTCCAGTATAAAACAGTGTTGACTGCTAAAATTGAACACTCACAGTGTTGATTAAACACTAATCGTGTGACTGTTTACTACACAGCACCATACAGAAGGCCTACTAAAAATAAGTTCACTTATTTGACCAAAAAACACCATTTGAGCTGCACACATACAAATTTGTCCTCAACTTGCAGCAAAAACACACTCTAGTAAGCACACACTTTAGTCACGTCCTGCCAGGTCAGGGGTCATCCAGCAATCTTCTGGTCACAGCTGCCTCTAGCCAAAATGCTTCTGAACACTATAAAGCACAATCACACTTGAAAGGCATAAATGTACATATATACATTTACCAAACCACAGATAATACACGGTACGTGCTACTATAGTATATGCATTCATATAAGAATGCCACCCAGAAACCTTACAGCATTATGTGTTTGCATGGTATTGTAAATGCACTGAAACTGTAGGTTTATGAAACTGTAGTCTTGTTTGTCCCCCCCCTTATCCTTCTCTATTTCATCCTTCTTGTCTGTGTTCCTTTTGCTGGCACATGTAGAAAGACTCTGGAAAAAAAAAATGTATTAAAACATTGAGAAATGTCTAAGTGTGCTGCAAATATACTAACAGATTTATGTACTAACTTAAAATATATTAAAAGTACATTAATATTATGCTTTCTTCAAATGTTTGAAAGTACACTTTGATTATACTTTTTAACAAAAAAATATAGTGTATTTAAAAAAAACTATGAAGTACACGTTTGTTTAATGTAATTCAATATACTTATAAAATACTTATTTCAAAATATACGTTTGTACATTTTTAGCAAAGTGTGTTAAAACCACTGTTACAGTAGTAACAGCAGTAAGTACAAGGTATCATGTAACTTTTTAGAAAGTAACTTTTATTAGTTAAAATTAGTTTGTAACACACTTAAATTTGTAGTACAGTATATTAAAATATATTTTTATATCCAACAAAGTATACTAAAAGTGTGCTTCTTACAAAAGACAGGAACAAGACGCATATGTGTTCTCTAATGTAAATAAATCACTTTTAGGACATTTCTAATATCCTGGTGTATAATAGTAATACAGTTTTAATACTCATTAAATGTATTATAATTTTACTGTAAGCATATTTAAAATATAGGGTTACATACATGATGTAGTATGTTTAAATATTACTTAAGTGTTTTTAAAATAGTTCCATTTTAGTAAAGTTAAGTACACGTAGCACAATTTAAGTAAGACATTTGTACTATTTTATACAATTAAAGTACAACAAGTACAAAAAAACTTCCATTTTAGCACTCTTTAAATATACTGATTAATAATGTGGCTACAAAAACACTTTAGTGCACTATAGCATAATAATACTTAGTATACTTTAATCTACTTTTTTCACTATGGGAGACACTGCTTTTGATCTCTCTTTATTCTTTATCTCTTACTGTTATATTTGACTAATTTTTTTACTTTAACATCTCATTGTTCATGTTTCTGTGTGTGTGTGTGTGTGTGTGTGAGAATGTGTGAAAACACATTAAACATAACAATCTGCACACCTTACTGCTTAAAATGTACCAAACTTAGACCATGAGATCCAGTTAAAGTAAATGCTGTGTGTTTTTTATTTATTGCCAAAAATAGGAACTATGCTCTAAAATACGCAGAAAAGATTAATTCTTATACAAGATTTGTTCACTTATTCATAGTATGAAGCCAACCAAAGAAATCTTGGAAATTGGGAGCATGCTTATGGACAGACAAATCCAAAATAGAACTGTTCTGTTAATAAAAAAACATAAGTAATCGAACATAAGTTACTTATCCCAACCGTGAAGTATGGGGTTGGGAGTATCACATTTGGGGACTGCTGTGCTGTCTTGGGGCTAGGACAGCTTCTCATTATTAACAAGATCTGTACTTTCTGGATTGGATTGGATGTCCATGCCTTCAGGACTTTAAACTGTCATCCAGATAAAGCAATATGCAAGAAAATACTAACCTGAAAAAATACTAGATACAAATCAGAAGTGCCACTATTTGGATGCTTAAATGCTCTAAATGCTTGGATGCTCTTGTTGCTTGTCGCATGGGATTAGCTTTATTTGTATTTTGATACTCTAACTCATTTCCTTTGGGAGGCAGTGATTTGTAGATGCGATTTGGCGACAAACAAAATCAACACAGTGACGAATCAATTAATATCAAACATTTTTAAATTATGTTTGTAAACGGGATATTTAATTTTGAATAGAGAGTTTAATATTCCGTTTTTGTGTTTTAGCTATCTGTTAATCTGTTTTTGCTTTCATTTTTTTCACAGTTAAGCTTCTCTCAGTCTTGCTTTCAATGTGAGAACTTTCTCGCATTCAGAGTTTTTACCCGTGACGTATGGCTCATGAAAAATGGTGAACCCTCACAGTACAGAGCTTCATGGACCAGTTAGCAGAACTATAGATCACAGGTGAGCCACAGTGTTTCTGAGCGGCTCTGTGTCCCCGGGTAGACCCGGTTTCGGTTAGTAAGCGGTAGAGGCGTTGCCTGGGTATGTAAAGATCGGGGCTCAGCCCAGTTAATTAACACTAAAACGTGTAGTTTATTAGCTGATCAGTTGGTGAAAAACATACAATTTTAGGGCAGAGACCAGGGTTAAGAAACTTATTTAAACTAAATATAGTACTAAATTCTGGCTATCCACAACATCCAACTTCTTAGCTAACTGGTTAGCTAAATTAATTTATTTAATTAAATTAATACATAAATTATTATAGCTTACAGTGCAATCCTAAATTAATAAAAAAAACAATTTAAAAATGAAATAGTTATTGGCTGATCAGGTACATCAGGGCAGTGTTGGGAAGGTTACTTTTAAAATGTAATCCCTTACAGATTACTGATTACATCACTCAAAATGTAATTTGTAACGTAATCAGTTACATTACTTCAAGTGAGTAACGTAATCTGATTACTTTGGATTACTTACAATATTGTCGTTTTTTTAAGCCTGAATGAATGTAGCAACCACATCTTGCATATTATTGTTTTATTTTTCCTTCCAGTTAATAGATAGACAAATAAAACAGCCTTTTCAATCACCCTATAAAAATACTTATGAAACCATTTAATCAAACAATTTTATAACACACTTATATTTTTAACACAGGTGGATTTTTTGCCAGGATTATCTAGGGGTGTAAATCACAAGATTCATTACGATACGATACAATACGATTATTTTAGTCAGCGATACGATAATGTACGATACCTCAAATTATGTCTTTATACGATACAGTTCGGTCCAATAGGATTTAATGCGATTACAATCTGTTCCTTTTCTAAGAACTCACAAATGCAAACAAAATATAATTTGAATGTTTTATTATTAAATGTCAAATGCAGTGTAATCATAAACAGTAAACAATAATTCACTTCAACACTTTAATTTCCATTATTTAAGTTCCATTTGAGAACATCAAATGCAGAAGAAAATGTAAAAAAAAAAAGCGCCTGTTATATTTAGAGTTTACAATGTGTGTATGGATGTTGGTGATGAATAGTCAATCATTCTCTACATTTCCTGATTCAGTAGGGTCTTGACAAACAAATTACAAAATTTGTAATTTATATCACAAAGCATTGAAGAGTTACACTGCATTATATTAGGTGTCCACCAGGCGTCTCCAAAGTGTTCAAAACCTCTCCAGTAAATCTGTCTTTATACAGCCAGAGTTTGTAATTTTTTTGTTTGTTTGTGATAAAATAAATGAATGTAAGTCTATTTCAGAGTAATATTAATACTTTTTGATGAAATGACAAACAAAATCACACGTATGCGCGCTGTGGGCGCACTTATGTTTAGCAGAGGGAATTTGGTGACAGCGGTTAGGCATGCCCCTCCCCCAGCCATTAGGAGACCAATCAGGGCAAATTACGTACCAATGTTTTCGTCTAAGGGTGGACTATTGGTTGAAATAGGTGTCAATCACTTTTGTGACGCTGGAGAAAGGCTATGACCTGATTTGATTGGATTGGATTGATCCAGCGCTCACGTTATTGGTTCAAAAGACGATCACTCAAGAAAAATAGTGGTTTGTGGACCGCTGAAAATAAACGCATGTTTGTGAGGAGAAGTGAGCAGGCGAATAAAGGACTTTATGGATATTTTATCTGCGGTTCAGTGCTGTATTGTGGATGCTGTGATAGTAAGTGAATTTTCTATAATGTAATATGATGTTATTTTATATACTAATAATATTTTATAAGGCTATTTTGTTGGGGAGGCGTGTTCCCCATGTAAACAATGTGAAAAAACAGGCTGTTTTCAGTTGGCGATTTCTGGCGACTGGTTTCATGTAGATGGTTGTAAATTTGCATGCAGGTAGTTAAAGTAGTACTAAAGAATATGAGTCAGTTATTTGGTCGGTGTGTTTAGAATATTTGACGCTTATAAGCATTCAACTTTACATAGTCAGAACGGGCCCGCCGACGGGCTAGGGGGCGCTTCTGCAGTGAAAACATTCTGAGCAGGAGGTTGTGAATCACAGAATATTCTGATGTCGTGATTTATGTGAATGTGTTTGCGTTTTGTCAGTGTTGGATTGGAAGACCAAAAATAGAAAAGTACCGCAATGTAATCCATTTATTTTAGCAGAGTAACTGTAATCTGATTACCATTTACTGAAGCAGTAACTGTAACGGATTACAGTTACTCATAATTTGTAATCTGATTACGTAACGCCGTTACATGTAATCCGTTACTTCCCAACACTGATCAGGGCAAGTTAAACATACATACATATATGTATATATGTATATATATATGTATATATATATATATATATATATATATATATATTTTTTTTTTTTCCCCTTAAACCATGACTGTCTATCTAAGCTAGCTAATTCTACCCTAATACCCCACCGTGCTCCAAAAAAGCAGCAAGCTGATTGCCTGTTTCTCCTGAAAGGCTGAATCTTATCCTTGAACTAGCTGAGCTGAGAAACGATTCGGGCCTACAGGAAAATTATTTGGGGCTAAAGCCCCGGAAGCCCAGGCCAGGCAATGCCTCTGGTAAGCGGTCCGTGTGAAAAAACCACCAAAACAGAACTCCTCTCTATGCTCAGAAACGCTTGGCAAACCCGCAGTGGAAAAGCAGCTTCAAGTTTCTGGGCTGTAATAGAACTTATTTAGGTTTCATTGTTATTATAAAATTATGGAAGCTGACTGTGAATAAAAATACTGAAAGCAAAAACTGATTTCTTTTGAAGGCAAAACACAAACCGGACAATTAAACTCTCTGTTCAATATTAAATATTCTGTTTGCACACAGGATTTTTAAATTCTTTATATCAATAATAGTCCTATTGTTTTCTAAACATTTCTAAATGTTTTGGTTATGGATTATATTGTTGGTGCCCAAAACATTTGACCCTTTTTTGACGCCATAATGCCACATCTTTAATTGGGGTTAAAAAGGAGTGTACACAAATTTGCAGATTTTATCAGTCACAATATCAGCAAAAAACCTGATTAATCAGTTTTTTTCCAGGAGTCTGGAAAAGACAGTTTAAAAACATTTAAAAAATGAATATTATGGCTGTTATTTTGTGTATAAACCCATATATATTAGTCTAGATGGAAACAGGGGTCCACGAGCACATAGTGGATTTCCCCCCCCCCCACCTGTTTTTTTTTTATCTTTGAAGTGTCTATTTTAAGATTCTGACAAACATGATGAAATAATGTCCCATGACATTTATTTTTAACCCTTTAATGCATCTATGCCAATTTCGAACCGGAAAAAAATGATGAAGAGATTGGTATAGCTCCTTGAGTTAACAACCTATACAGACAAATGAGCACAATTTTCCATACAAATCTCAGCCAAGGAATTCAATAGAATGGTTATTTTGAAGTTTTTGACACATTTTGACTTAATTCTGGGACAAAAATATCAAAAATTAAAATTAATGAAAATCCTCTAAGTGTCTGCTTTGAGATTCTGACAGGTAACAGGACAAAAAATGTCCTGTGGGGCTTATTTTTAACCCTTTACTACACCTTTTTCCAAATCTGAACCTAAAAAGGATGAAGAAATTGGCATAGCTCCTTCAGTTAAAAATCCTATACAGACAAATGAGCACACTTTTCCATACAATTATGCGCCAAGAAATTCAACAGAATGGTTATTTTTAAGTTTTTGACACATTTTGACTCAATTCTGGGACAAAAAGATAAAAAATGAGCAGAAAATGTTAAGGTCGCCTGTAGGTTTTCACATTATACATTATACTTTATATAAGTCTACTTTTAGATCCTGACAGGTACCAGGATGAAAAATGTACAAGTTCCATCCATGTAGACACAGAAAGAAGATCCATATTAGAAAAGTGACCACATGGTCAGTCCACTGTCCTACAGTAGACCTTCAAGGGTTTGGTGACTCAGGCTCAGCAGTGTATGTTAGAGATTTATTGTACAATATCAGCAGAAATCCTGCGGTTGCATCACCCTCATTATTCCAACTCTGTACAATAGCAGACCAGTGCAGTTCTGAACTTTAACACTAGATGTCAGTATTGTATTGTAAGAAATTGACCAGAAAACCAGCATTGAGAGATAAATCCATTCACTGTGATTTTCAATAACAATGTTTCAGTGATTTATTTGTATGACTGCTTATTAAATATGCATTAATAAAATGTTTGGTAACACTTTACTTGGATGGTCCATTGTTGATGCCTCATAGATGCTCAAGTTACAATAAAATATGTGTTTAAAAAATGCAATTGATTAACTATAAACCTATACCCTAACCCTATAAGAGTTCAGCTCAGTGCTGCATTCAGATTGTTGGTGTAGAACACAATGCATCCTGGGATGCCCTATGAAAACAGCTGCCACCTGTATGTATTACAGTAGTATTTGGTGGTTATATTTAATATGTTTCCCAGCAATTTGCTTCTTTGTACTGAGATTAAAGCCCAGGCAAAAACACATAAATCTAACGCATGAAGAAGCTTTGTAAATTCTATCCAGTAAATTAGACTGTAATACACGGTAAAGAATAACGTAGCATTGACTTAAATAAATATTACCTTAATTAACTAAAAGGCAATCATTTCTAAGTATGTTACACAAAAGTTACATCTTTCTTATTGGCCTCTAACATACTTTATTTGCATAATAGGTGTGTCCTCCCACCTCCCACCTCATTCACCATCAGATTGTGTAGATCTTGCCTGGCAGGTATTTAGTTTTTCCATTTTATATAGTTGTTCACTGTCTGGTCATAGTGTTGAGCCATTGGTGTTGAGCCGAAGACCTTATTAACATAATGCTGGGCTGTCACAGTGCTTGTAATGAAGACCAAGTGTGATCTTGCATTGTAAAAAATTGCTACCCTGGGTACAATTGTCTTTTGATAAATGGTACATATTATATACCTCTCAGTATACGTGTGCTGTATGCAGTTGTGCTGGAGCTCTTTTTATAATTCATATTCATCAGCTGTGATGTATACGCTGCATCTCTCTCTGATGGTAAATAAAATATTATGGTCTGGAGCTGCAGCTGATGGGCAGCACTCTCTCTCTCTCTCTCTGCAGTCTGGGAAGGTGAGTTCATGGTGTTGACATGTGCGTCAGTGCACATGCTGCATCTGACCACAGGCAACGGGGAAGAGAGAGCGCCACATGTGACTGAGCGCAAACACACACACACACACACACACACACACACACACACACACACACACACACACACACACACAACAGAAAGTGATAAAATCATAGTGTTAGCTCTGGTGTCACACTTGGCACTCCACAGAATGAGCAGTGCGTATGTGCCAGTTGTGACATCTATCTATCTATCTATCTATCTATCTATCTATCTATCTATCTATCTATCTATCTATCTATCTATCTATCTATCTATCTATCTATCTATTTAATTTACTTTCTCCTTCCCCTCTCTTTCTCTCACTTTTTCTCTCTGTTCTTTCTTCACTCTTTATCCTACCACTTTACTCTTACAAGTATCTATCTATCTATCTATCTATCTATCTATCTATCTATCTATCTATCTATCTATCTATCTATCTATCTATCTATCTAATTTACTTTCTCCTTCCCCCTCTCTCTCTTTTTCTCTCTGTCCTTCCTTCACTCTTTATCCTACCACTTTACTCTTACATCTATCTATCTATCTATCTATCTATCTATCTATCTATCTATCTATCTATCTATCTATCTATCTATCTATCCCCTTAAAATCTTTCTCTTATTTACTCTCTCCTTCCCCCTCTCTGTCTCTCTTCCACTCTCCCTCCTTTCTTCACTGACTCTTATCTCTAGCTCTCTTCCCTCTCTAATTCCTTCTTTCTATTTCTGTCTCTCTTTTTCTCTCTCTTCTCTCTGTCTTTCCTTCACTCTATATCTTACTGCGATTTCTCTCCCTACTCGAATTCATTCTTTCTAGTTCTGTCTCCATCTCTCTTCTTCTCTCTGCACCTCTTACTCTATTACTATTTTTTCTCTCTGTCACTCACTTTCTTTCTCCCTATTGCCTTGAAACTTCACTCTCTCTAATTGTCATTTACTCTTTCTTTCTCATTTACTCTCTCCTTCCCCCTCTCTGTCTCTCTCTCTTTTCACTCTCCCTTTCTCCTTTATCTGTCTCTCCTATTTCTATCTCTCAATCACAATTTTCTCCTCTCTGTCTTTCACTTTCTCCCCCCTCTGTGCCCATTTCTCCCACCCTGCATCTCTTTTCCCCCTCTTTTTCTACCCCTCTCTCTCTTTCTTTCTATCTCTTCTTTACCCTTCACTCTTTCTCTCTATCTCCCTATCTCTCTCTGTCCACTGTACCTCTGTCTATCTCTTCTATACTGTCTCATTTCCTCTCTCCCTCTCTATAGGTCTCCTTCACGCTCTTTGTTTATCTCTCTCCTTTACTCTGTCCCTTAGTCTCATTCTGTCCTTCACTGCCCATCTCTCATTCATGCTATCTCTCTCTCAGACTCTCCTTTTCTCTCTGCCCCTCACTCACTATCTTTCCTTTACTCCATCAACCTTCACTTTCTCTCTTTTTCTCCCTCTATTGCTTTCTCACTCACACTTTCTTCTCCTCTTCTTATCTCACTCTCTCTGCTTTGCTCTGTCACTCAGTCTCTGTCTTTCCCTATCTCTGTCTATTCACCATTTCTCTTCCCTTTCTATCTTTTTTTTCACTCTCTCTGTGTCTCACTTATTTACTATTTATTCCTTCATTCCATCTTTCTCTGTCTCTCCTCCTCTCTACCTCTTCTCCATTGTCCCATCCCTCTCTCCCATCCCATTTTCCTCTCTCATACTGACTTCTCTGTCACACACACACACACACACACACACACACACACACACACACACACACACACACACAAACACAAAATCACTTTACTGACCTCCACATACTGACTTCTCTGTCCTTTCTGTCTGTGTGCAAAAATATTCAAATATTCAAAATACAAACTTAACAGGAGGAAACAGTGGAAGTCAATGTAAACATAATTAATAAAAACAAATCACTTCCATTTCTCCCCATCTCCACCTATCCTTCACTCTGTCCCTCATTCTCTATCTGTCGTTCACTCTATCCCTCACTCTCTATCTCTCCTTTACGTTGTCCCTCAGTCTCCATCACTCTCTCTTGTCTACCTCTCTCTCTTTTCCTCTCTCTGTCTTCTTTACTGTCTCTTCCCTTTCTATCTTTCTATCTCCCTTTCCATCTCTCTTTCTCACTTACTTCCTTCTCTATCTCTCATTTACTGCCTCTTTATTTCTTTTTTCCTTCTCCATCTCTGTCCTACTCTCTCTTTCATTTACTTTCTCTATTTGTCTCTCTCATAATGACTTCTTTTGCTTGCCCTCTCTTCTTCTTTAGCACCCTTTCTTATTCACTTGCGCTCTCTCTTGCTCTGTCCTTTCTGTTTTCTCTTACTACTTTTGTCTCTCTCCCAAATCTCTTTCCCTCCTTATTTCTCTCTCTCTTTTTTCAGGCTTTCATAAAAAATGTCATTAATTTCCCCATCTCTCCTTAAATCTGTCTATCTCTACCTCCCTCTTTTACTTTGTCCTTTTGCAAGGCGTTCTTGGGTTCAATAGTTTGTATCTTAAAAATACAAAAACTTTGGAGCATTTCTATTGGTCCATTCATCTTAAACTGACACATTGTAAAGAGTAAGTACAGATTATATATCAAAAAGTAAAACAACCTAGAGATATACTGAGATATCTGTTTGCAAAAGCAACAACTGGGGTTGCATCCCAAAGTCATAAATCAATAATAACACATTTGCCACAATTTTCTTCTTCTTTACCCCAGCTGTGGCTAATCAGTTAAGCCTCATCCACACCTTCAGTGTCCCACTGGAGCTCTGAGGCTAATGTAGCTCACAAATAATGTAATCCCACCACACAGCATCGTGCCAACAGTTCAAGACACATTATATTCTGAATGTCCATATGTTTAAATATGCTCAAAAACACTTGAACTTTTCCAATAAAAAAGTGACTTCATTTTCTAACATGGCTGTAATGTGTGCTGATGGATTTTACATCACAAATGCAATTAATTAAAAATAGGCTGTTGTTGGATTTTTGTAATTGTAACAATAGAGATACACTTGCTGTTAACCACGCATATCCTGCATCTGTTCATTCAGCATTCATCAGTAACATGTAGCACAGAGGCAAGTGTGAACAGTTACGTTCACAAATGGCCAAACAGCAAGTATATCTCTTTAGAGCTTTAGAGATTTAATCATCAGGTCTCGCCGCTGGCTGGCTAAGCACAGCTGAGTAAACAAAACTGTAATTCTTAAAAATAAAAACATTTTTTTTAAGTCAACCAAGCACTGAATGTTAATCTAAACAGATTTCTCTCCTGACAACTGTTTATTTGGGTGAGTAAAGGACTCCCGTTTATTTACAGTAAGCCAGGACGATATTACCTAGCGGTTTGTCCCACGTAGCTTGTTTTAACAAGCTAAACATGCAAAAGTGCTAATGCTGCTTCAGCAGTGCTAGCCAGGGTTAGCAGCAAGCTACAGGCCAATAACACATACCTGTGAATAGCTAAAGCTGGAGGGGTATGGAGAACTAAACTGAAACTCTTTTATAACACTGCACTTCAATGGAGTGGCTTTACTGCTTCTTACAACCTGACTGGTAAAATTAATAAATAAAACATAAGGCGCACCGGATTATATAGATATGTAGATACATAGATAGATAGTTCCTTTTGGGAGGGTTCCCTCAGGGTAATTAGGATTCCAGTAGAATCATAACAGGGTACACGAAATGCACACAAGAAATACACACAAGTAACAGAGGGAAATAAATAAATAAAATACAATTTACAAGTATCCAATTATTGAATTATTGCATATAGTCCGGTTTGTGTTTTAATCAGTCTTTTAGAAATCATTGCACATAATCTGCTCCCTGCTCTGCTCTCTACTACTCTGGTCTGCTGCTCTGCTGCTGAAAGCTTGCTCTAATCTTAAACTTCTACACTTTTCTCTGTTTTCTTATCTTTTACTCTCTTCACACTTACTAATCCACTTTTAGTCTGCTTCCTCTTTGCTCTACACACCTCTCAGTCTACTTTTATAGACTTTTTCCTCAGGTTTGCTGGATTAGCTGTTTGCTGCTGCAGTTTGTTTGTGTAAGTTTCTAGTTTCAACTGAAACAAGGTGAGTGCTTTTTTTTCCTCCATGGCTTCTGCTCAGGTTTACTCCTGTTTAGAGTGTGGCATGTATAGCTTAGATCCCTTGTCCACCGATACTGGTAACAATAGTGGTATTTGTACTAAGTGTGAGATAGTTAGCACCTTGGTGGATAAGGTGAATAAGTTAGAGCTGCACGTCCGGGGTTTAATAAGGGATAGACAGCAGGATTCACTGTTAGCAGCCCCGGGTGTCTCAGGGAGAGTTAGTACCCCCTTGACTCCGGCCTTAGAGCCCTCACAGCGGGGCGAATGGGTAACGTCTCGGCGGCATAGTCGAAAGGCTAAGGCAAATGCTACCGCAAAGGCCACAGCCAGCCCACCTGAACACCACGCTCCCCCAGTTCACGTGTCAAACAGGTTTGCCCCGCTCCAACTGGTGATAGGAGACTCTATCGTCCGACA
Organism: Astyanax mexicanus; assembly: GCF_023375975.1. Taxonomy (NCBI): domain Eukaryota; kingdom Metazoa; phylum Chordata; class Actinopteri; order Characiformes; family Acestrorhamphidae; genus Astyanax; species Astyanax mexicanus. The sequence goes on along the minus strand of NC_064417.1, from coordinate 21,658,347 downwards.
CGTGAAATTAGCTACTCCTTTAGGGGCACCAGCGGCAACAGTTACTTGTTTACCGGGAGCCAGAGCACCGGACATTAGTGGCAACCTTAGGCTGATAGGGAATAGGAGATATTCGAGGGTAGTAATTCATGTAGGGGCCAATGATATTCGTCTGCGGCAGTCTGAAGTAACTAAGGCTAATATTAAAGAGGTGATTAAACAAGCCCAGACGCTGTCCGAGGAGGTAATCTGCTCTGGCCCCATCCCAATGAGGCGTGGTGATGAAGCTTACAGCAGGCTTTCTTCGCTGAACCGCTGGATGTCCAAGTGGTGTGCAGAAAATCATGTGGGCTTTATAGATAACTGGCTACACTTTGAGGGCAAGCCTGGTCTTTTAGGTAGGGATGGTGTCCACCCCACGCGGGAGGGTGCTGCCTTACTTTCATGCAGCATAGCTCATAGTCTTTTAGTTAGTCGACAGAGTAGTATTAGAAGCTGCTGACAATCCAGAGCCGGGACCAGGCCGCAGACAGAGAGGCTTAACCAACCGTCTGCGAGCTGCAAAGAGACGTTACCTAGATACCAATGTATTCAGACTGTGTCTGTCCCCCGAGTCAAACAAAAACATCAAAAAATCAAAACAGTCAATCTAAATAACTTAACTTATATTAAACAATCATATCCAGACTGTAGTACTAACACTTCAAGCCTAAAGATTGGTTTACTTAATATTAGATCTCTAAATTCAAAAGCAGTTCTAGTGAATGAAATCATAACTGATCAGAAATTCGATGTTCTGTGTCTGACAGAAACCTGGATTAGGCCAAATGAATATGTAGCATTAAATGAAGCCACCCCTGCAGGCTATATTTATATACACAATCCGAGATTGTCCGGTAGAGGAGGTGGGGTCTGCATACTTTTCCAAAGTACCTTAGTTAGCAATCAGAAACACTATGAAAATTTTACTTCTTTTGAGCTTCTTTACACCAGTATAATTAATCCAGTTACAAAAAAGAATGCATTTTCTTTAATTAACATCTACAGACCACCAGGGCCCTATTTAGAATTTTTAAAAGAATTTAGTGATTTTGTCACAGACTTAGCAGTAAGTAGTGATAAAGTGATTGTAGTTGGAGACTTCAACATTCATTTCGAAAAATTGGATGATCCATTAAAAAAGGCATTCACATCGATTTTAGACTCAGTTGGTATTATTCAAAATATAACAGGACCTACTCATTACTGTAATCATACTCTGGATTTAGTTTTGACCCTGGGTGTGAGCATAGATAACCCAAATATTCGTTCTCAAACCTCCGCAATTTCAGACCATTACCTTCTTTCATTTAAATTACATCTTAGTCATAATATACTTACATCCCCTAGCTACTCTGTAAAACGTTCAATTACGCCTTTTACAGCCCAACAATTTACAGATAAGCTTCCCGATTTATCATCTATAATGTACTTTCCTGTAGACCCAGTAGAACTAGACAAACTAACCGAAGGTTTAGAAAATACCTTTCGCTCTACCTTAGATGTGGTAGCACCCCTTAAACATAAAATAGAGAGACAGAAAAAGCTCGCACCATGGTACAATGATCAAACTCGTACCTTAAAGCAGTTAGTACGAAATTTAGAGCGTAAATATCGGTCAACTAAACTGGAAGTGTTTCACTCTGCGTGGAAAGACAGTCTTGTAAAATATAGAAAAGAACCCGCTCAGCATATCTGGCCTCACAGATAGAGATAAATAAAAATAATCCTAGAGTTCTCTTTAGTGTTATTTCCAAATTAACTAAAAACCAGGCAGGTACTGAACCTCAGATCCCAGCCATTCACACCAGCAATGATTTTATGGACTTCTTCAATAGTAAAATTGAAAACATTCGGGATAAAATTAAACAGATAAATATTACATCCTCTCTGTCATCTGGTGTGGCTAATTTAGAACAAAACCCTGTCACCGAAGTTAGGTTGGAAGTCTTTAACCCACTTCCACAGCTAGAACTAGAGAAAATTATCTCCTCTTCAAACAGCACAACCTGCACACTTGATGCTGTTCCCACAAAATTATTAAAGCAGGTACTGCCAGATATAATTAAACCTCTGTTAATGATAGTAAACTCATCACTCACCCTAGGCCATGTACCCAAAGCCTTTAAAACAGCTGTAATAAAACCTCTGATCAAGAAACCAAATCTTGATCCTACTGTACTGTCTAACTATAGACTTACAGCTGCCGACCAAGGCTGTGCTTCCCTACTCGTACTTCTCGATCTGAGCGCAGCCTTTGATACAATAGATCATACTATCCTTTTAGAAAGACTAGAAAACATGGTTGGTGTAACTGGAACTGCATTATCATGGTTTAAATCATACTTAACCGATCGCTACCAGTTTGTGAGGATAAATGATATGTCTTCCAGTTATACCAAGGTAAGATATGGAATTCCACAAGGCTCTATATTAGGACCATTATTATTTACATTATATACGCTCCCACTGGGCAAAGTTATTAGAAAACATGACGTAGATTTTCATTGTTATGCGGATGACACGCAGCTCTTCATATCAGCCAAACCTGACGACAGAGAGAGATTAAAGAAAATCGAGGATTGTGTAAAAGATGTGAAATTGTGGATGTCGCACAACTTCCTCCTATTAAATAGTGAAAAAACAGAAGTTCTCCTATTAGGCCCCAAAGCTGCTAGAAATAAATTATCAGACTTAATGCTAAATCTCAGCCACACCTGGTTCAGCAGCTAAAAACCTTGGAGTTATTATAGATTCAGATCTAGCATTCGATAAACACATATCTCATGTTACTAGAACAGCTTTTCTACACCTACGTAACATCGCCAAGCTAAGAAATGCCCTATCACTGCATGACGCAGAAAAATTAGTCCATGCCTTCATTACCTCAAGGCTAGATTATTGTAATGCGCTACTGTCTGGATGTTACTGCAGTCACTTAAATAAACTTCAGCTAGTTCAAAATGCTGCAGCCAGGGTCCTACTAGAAAATTTGACCATATTAGTCCAGTCCTGTCAGCACTGCACTGGCTTCCAGTCAAATTCCGCATAGACTATAAAATTCTCCTGTTAACGTATAAAGCCCTACACGGGCTTGCTCCTGAGTATTTACAAGACCTCATCTCCTATTATGAACCACCACGATTACTTAGATCTCAGGGTGCTGGTTTCTTAGTAGTCCCTAAAATTCAGAGGAGCTCTGCAGGAGGAAGAGCTTTCTCTTATAAAGTGCCTCAACTCTTGAATAATCTCCCCGAATATGTTCGGGACTCAGACACAGTCTCAATCTTTAAGTCTAGACTGAAAACTTACTTGTTTAGTTTAGCTTTTGGTAATTAATGTTTTTTTCCTTTAGATAAGGCTGCAGATTCAGGGGTTCATGGACAGAGGGAATTGTGGTAAACTGAGATGCTGGTGCTGTTGTTCTCCCACTGCACACGGTCACTCAGGTTTGTGGACGGTGGAGTGGGTGGATGCCGGTGTTTCAGGGAGCCTCCATGTCTATGTTACCTTCTGGCTCTCTGCCTTTAGTTAGGCTGTTTTATTCAGTTCTGCCGGAGTCATTAGCCACACTCTGATAATGTTTTAATATTCTCAGTTTTGCATAAATCCAGTCAAAACTAATTCCATCTCTCTGCCTTCCTCCGAGTTACTGACTGCCCACCTGTCTGACCCGATACCGATGTTGGACCCTCAGGCTCTCGTGTCTCCTGTCCGGCCAGACTGATGGAAGTTTCTGAAGTCAGCTCTTCTCCACCACCACCACAGATCAGCTGCTCATCGTCCATCTTATTCTCCACTACTGATTACATCCAAGCCATTAGTGGCGCTATTATACTCCTGAATACATAAAACCTATATGGATGTATAAAAGACTTTTTAAATTTTAATTTAAAAGCCGTTTGACCAGTGGTAGGATGGTCCCCCCTCAAATGTGAGTCTTGGTCCTCCCAAGGTTTCTTCCTCCTCCTGCAGCTCTGAGGGAGTTTTTCCTTGCCTCCGCGCTCACTGGGGGTTCTGTATTCTGTATTTTCTATGTTTAATGTTTTGCCTGATTCTTTGCCCTGTAATCATGTTTCTGTAAAGCTGCTTTGTGCCAACACCTGTTGTAAAAGCGCTATACAAATAAATTTGATTTGATTTATGTTTAAGTCTCTGTCCTCCTGAAACCCCTCCTCCCCTGCAGAGAGGAGTTGTACAGTCCAATGGCATGAAGGACAAAGGAGTTTTTGAACCTATTGGTCCTCCACTTGGGGAGGAGCAGTTGGTCACTGAACAGACTCCTCCGGTTGCTAGTGACAGTGTTATTTCACAAATTTGGGGACCTTTCCAAGATAGTTTTTTCAGCTATCACGTTTCAGAGCGAAATTACAAAAGCAAACATCAGGCACCAACCTTGCCATGACAGACTTACTCTGAGATGTGGGGCAAATTGTCTAAGCTTGATTAAAGCGTGTCTTTAAGCTGCCTTTTTACGACCACTTTGTAGACTCCAGCGCATTGTCAACTGCCTGTTAAAGTGTCCTGTTTGAACCAATGAGCCTCGACTCCTAATGGTTTTTTATTCCAAACAAACCATCAACTTGCAACCTGCTGCTTCTGCAAATGGCGCAGATTCGCCCACCAATTTGTTTCTCTTGTGTAACTGACTTCTCAAGATGATGTTTTCAATGAAGCTGAGGAAATTCCTGAAAAATAATGTTTTTCAGGCAAAGCTGAACAAAATGATGTTCTTTTCTGGTGATGACACTTTGTTGAGTAATTCTATCCAGCAATCTAGCAATTACTCTTAAAGCAACTGTTAGCTCAAAGTATACCGCTAAGCTATTTTTAACATTAGCTTAGCCTGGTCAAAATCAGCCAGAAACAGGGAAAGCACCTGGATTGGTTCGGTTCTCCATGCGATTGGCGCATTAATAACATGTTTACAGCTTAATTTAATGTCACTCTCACATTATCTAACACAGTGGAGGCACCAAAATGCCCTTTTTGCAATTTTTTCAGATCCTCCCGTCCGGAGGTACAAACTTTACCGCGAATACAGATGTTAGACCAGGCCTGGATGAACAAGCAATGAAGTAGTTGTTGCTGAGGAGTGGCTAGAAACATTCTGAAGAATCCCATGTATAAAAAATTCCATGTTCATTTTAGCGTTTTTAAGTGTAGTTAAGTTTCCGTGTAGATGGGTATATTTTTGAAAATGGAGACAAAAACCAGGATTTGTGTGGCTGGGGCTTCAGTGAAGATGGTCTGAGAGACTTGCGAATAGTTGTTAACAAATGAGTAGGCGAGTCTGGCTTTCTATTGGCTGGACAAGAATGGAAGCATGGCGTCTGTGTTCGCTACAGTCACTGGTCACAGATTTGAGATGCTTTCATATGAGTCATGTGAAAGTCAAGATGAATCATGTGAGATTACAGAAATTTTAAGTTCACCATTGCAATGCATCTGTATTCATCAGCAGTTACAAGTTACGTTGTTATAACATAGATTGTTAATTTGTAACTACACAATTATTACAAACACATAAATTGTATATAAAGTGTGATCACACTTTGTTTTTTGTGAACAACTTTTTCTTTATTGAAAAGATGAGCAGTGGAACAGGTCAGTACAGTGGATAATATGAAACGGATATATAGTCAATATACACAGTATTATAGCAATAGAAAAAACACAATTGCTTAACTGAGATTAAATATAGGGACAAGAAGAAGAAAGACAAAAACAAATATACATTATTGCAGTTTAAAAAGACGAAGCCTGTTACAAAACCTTTTTTAAAAGGGTCTTTAGTATATGGCCACATATTAATGGTTTTACCTGAAGCTCCTTGAAGTCTAGTGTATGATTGTTGATGAATAGCTATTGACAGAGAACTGGAATAAGGAAAGAGTGGGGTTAAACCAGAACTGTAAAATAGATTTTTGTGCAGCTGTAAAAGTACGAAGGTACTGTGGACAGGAGAGCCGGGGTAAAGAATGGACGGATGGATGGATGGATAGATAGATTTAACAGCTTTAATAAAATGAAGTAAAACTCGACTTTCTATTGCATGGACCTTTTAAATCCCTTTTATAAAGAGCTGCCAGTATGATCTGAGGATTTAAGGTTTGAATGCTGGATCATGCTGCTTTCCATTAGCAGCCGGAGTCTGAGAGAGAACAATTAGCAATGCTCTCTCCCCAAATTATGAGTCAGCACAGTCTGTTAACTGATTGCATGGACCTTTTAAGGAGAAACAGAGGGTGAGATACTGATACCAACACCTAGTACATCCGATAGAACACCGGATACTTTAGACCAGAGCTTAAACACATCAAGACAGTCCCGAAACATATGCAGTGTTGTGTGATCACACTTTGAAAACTATTGAAAATGCTGTTTGGTCCTCACCTTCTTGGTGAATGGGCGGGGCTAAACATTTGAAAAAAAAAAAAAGTTTAGTTTTTGCAGGTTTTCTCCATATATTCTCTGTATTGACCCAAATAAACAATGCTTCTGTACTTTTCCTCCCTCCCTTTTTTCATTAAGCTTTAATAGCTTTAATAAAATGAAGCAAATCTATTTTTTTCATTGCATGGACCCTTTAAATCTCTTGGGTCCAGGTTTTTTTTTACCTCGAAAAAACAGCAGAGCTACAGAGCTTTGCCCCTGCGGCCATTTGTCATTATCTAGTGTATATCAAGACAGTCCAATCAGACATCAATCAACCATTCCAAGAAAAGAAACCTGAATCATTGTCACTGTCACTCCGTTATATATCTGGACCTTCACACTGTGATGGCAATGACGGACAGGCAGCAGCCAAGCTGTTATTAATAAAGGTTCCAATAAGAGCATGGCGGGGGTGCCAAGCGAAGCAGGTGGCTATTGCCAGGGTCTCATTTAAGCTGACAGGGCCATCAGCACGGCTCTGGCCAGGGCTAAGGGACAGACCTTATCATTTTGTCTTTTGTTGTCTCTCCTCTATGTCCATGAGAAGTGCAAAAACTGGAGGATACACCCAATATGCAAATTGTTTGTCCTGAAAGACTAAATTCAGTTATTATATGTTGACTTTACTCAAGGAACTTTGTCTAAATGTATACGTGCCCAAAAATGTTTAATTTATAATAGTTGCCTAATTTATAGTAGTTGTGTAATGTTTGGAAATATCCAATTTTACATAAAACAGACTTAATTTGTTTAAATTCAATCCAATTGTGTGTTTACAGTGTAAGTTATAGACCAACACAAAGTAGCACATAATTGTGAAGTGGAATGAAAATTATAAATTTTTTACCAAATAAAAATAAAATTAAAAAAAGTCTAAAAAGTGACGTGTAAAAGTATTCAACTCCCCTATATTAACACTTAGTAGAGCCACTTTCTATCTCAATTACAGCTACAAGTCTTTTGAGGTATTTCTTTACCGGCTTTATGAATCTATGAATCTATGACTCGAGACTGAGATTTTTGCCCATTCCTCTTGCCATTCAAATTAGCTCAACCTCAACCAGGTTAGTATAGATAGTCTCAGTAAAGAGCAGTTTTCATGTCTTGTCACAGATGCTTAGTGGAATTTAGGTCAGGACTTTCACTGTGCCATTCCACTGTAGCTCTGGCTCTATGTTTTGGGTCATTGTCTTGCTGGAAGCAGCCTCCAACAGGTTTTCAACTTTGACCTCTGACTACAGCAGCTTCTTTCGACATGTTTGCTGTGTCCCTAAATGGCTTGTGGCTAATGTCTTTTCTTTTAACAATGGTTTCCTTTATGCCACTCTTTTATAAAGGCCTGATTTGTGGAGTGCATGACTTACAGTTTTCCTGTGGATTTCTGCAGCTCCTCCAGAGTGACCATGAGACTCTTGGCTGCTTCTCTGAACAGTGCTGTCCTTGCTTGATCTGTTAGTTTAGGTGGACGGCCATGTCTGGTCAGGTTTTGAGTTGTTGAATACTTTTGCCATTTTTAGATGATGGATTGAAGAATGCTCCTTGGGAGGCTCAAAGCCTGGGATAAGTTTTTATAACTTCTCCACAACCTTAGCTCTGATGAGTTCCTTGGTCTTCATTATGCTGTTTGTTCATTAGTGTTCTCTAACAAACCACTGAGGCCTTCACAGAAGAGATATATTTACACTGAGACTAAATTACACACAGCTGGACTCTACTAACTAATGAAGATATTTGATTGCACTGGGTTTTAATTTAAGGGACGAATACTTTTGCACATCACACTTCAGATTTTGATTTGATTAAAATTGTGTAAACCATGTATCATTGACATAAAATACATGGGACATTCCAGGATTTTGGTACATTTCAGGGGTGGTCACTTCTGAAAATTTGATCTTCAATTTGATCATTTTTAATCATATATTTATTAAATACAGGTAATAAACTATCAAAAAGTTTGATTCGTCAAGCTCTGGTATCAAAGCATTTTTTTTTATATTAGATGCTTAAGTTGGTATGCAATATATTTGGTAACTTAAAGTAACAGGGTTGCGAGTAACAGGGTTGCAAATCTAGGCTAAGTTGTGGTTTACCCCAGGAACAGATGCTAACTGTAAAATTTAGCTATGTATACAAGATGAAGGACAAACATGGTTGTATAAGTATATAAAGTAAATTTTGACTCTACTCGTTATTAGTCAATATGAGTAACAGGGTTGCGTTCACTGAGTGACACACACAACTTGGACAAACATATTTGGAAAAAAAACTTGAAAATTGTTAGAGCACTTACTCTTGGTCTTGCCATGTGGGCAGAAAATGTCCTTGTGATGTAACTTCCTTTGTGCCAGTAGACTTTAAATATTTTTAACTTTTTCTCTGCCAGGTAAAATTCCTTATGGTAACAGGGTTGAGCGCATGTTGTGGGACACAACTTAATAGCATAGAAACTCTAACATGCAATACAATGTAGACCAAAGAAGTTGTTCTCATAAGTAAAGGAGGTGCATATCAACAATATACAAGAGGAAGTCATTTATTTAGAGCTTATTTTAATTGTTAAATTTGCCAAAGGAGTTGGTCACCCAATGTGTGGGACAAGAGAAAACGGCCATTTTTTGAGGTGGTCCAAAGGTATTCAGTCTTTTGAATAATATCTAAGGAGCTTATTTTTCCACCACATTTTACAGTTTGTCTTATAACAAGTACATTGTTCACAAAAAAATAGTCATTTAAATATTTTGGATATGTACATTTGAAATTTAAGTGGTGGGACAGGAAATGTACCAAAATCCTGGAATGTCCCACATTTTAGTTTGAGGTTGAAGTGTGACAAAGGTTAAAGAATTATTTTAAATTCAATCCACTGTATTGAATCATAACCCCTTGTATGGTGATGATTCTCATATCATGTTCTTGCCAATACAAAGCCCTAATGGGCCATGACTGGACTGCTAGTAAGAAGGAGGGTAAAGATCAGCTTCCAGACAACTCACATACCTCACACCACATAATGAGAACAATATGAAAAGACAATAGAAGGTATTAGGCTGTGATCAGACTTGTTACTGTACTTAAAATACAAAAAATGATTAATATCCCAACTGATTTCAAACTCATTCTGAATATCAATGTAGGTCGTTCCCAGCAGCTCCAGCCCATCTGCAGGAGAGAGAAACGAGACTGCCGACACATTATTCTCCACACTGAGAATATTGATTGCAGAAACCACTTTAGATCTAAAAATATCAGCCCAGTCACATGCAGCACGCAAGCATACTGTACATGCGCTCACAAAACACAGTAGCACAGTGCTGCTAACAGTGACTCGGAAGACAAGCTTGAGGCCGTATACCGACCTTGAGACAAATGCTGACGAATGCTGAAATAATGAGGCACGGAGGGTCAAAACTGGAGAAAATAGAACATTCTAGAAAGCCAGAGTTTGATGTTCGAATTTCTTTATCTAAGCTGACGGAGCTCCATCCACTACCTTTAAGATTAGTTGGAGAGATTTTTGTGATCCAGAACTAATTCTTGCACATCATAACCTTATTTTACTAACGTTATTGAGTTATTGATTTATTGAGTAGTTTAGCTCCACTCAACTAAAATCATTGGTTCCGATACTTCAGCTCACAGACGCAGCCTTGTGCTGATCAACATCACCCTTTGGAGTGATGTGGGAAAAGAGCACCGTCTACCCACCCAAAGAGAGCAAGGCCAATTGTGCTCTCTCTGGAATCCAGAAGCTGATGTCACTCAAGCTGCATGACCAGGTTTCGAACCAGCAATCTTCCAATCATAGGGGAAGCGCTATACGCTGCTGGACCACTTGTTGCCCCTAAAAACATATATTTAAAGGCACAAGGTAGTTTTTAAACAAATCAGTTTTATTTTCTTGAAACTGTATTTGCAACTATGCTCATTAAAATGTAAACCAATGTACACACAGCATATCTATGTTGAGGCCAAACTTTTACACTAACAATAAACAAACTGAAAGAGGTCAGTATAAGACATTTGCAGGTAGCTGCCCCACTGAAATAGCAATGTGCCAAAGTCAGAGTGCATCTGACTCTTAAAGTGAGGCAATATGGACTGGCACAATACGCCCAACACACATACATTATTAATTCAGAGAATTAGTACATTCCTTTTGCATGATTTAAGCCGTGCAAGATGTACTTTTCCCGTTGTTACGATAGCAAAGACACACTGACATGCCCTAAATCAGGCTGCATGGTGTACTGTTCATTGCTCGCATATAGATCGCTAATACAGGGCCCTGTGAGCCTTTACATCTAATAGGGTCAAAAAGTAAGTGCTAAGCGTAGTTGGAAATGCTTATGTAAAAACAGAGACTCTTTTTTTTTAAGCAAAAACTCACACAAATGCCAAAGTGAACCTTAAGGGGCAAAACCAGGCAGGAAAAAACATAGAATATGGTCTCTTTAAATGTCAAAGTGAGAAAGAACTGTGCAGCGAAGGAGAATTCTTCACATTTTTTAGGTGGTGTGAATTAAAAACACACCGGCATCGCGCAAACTAATTGTATCTGTCAATTCTGAAAAACAGCCTCCACAGTCCAGTCACTTTCCCATCACGATAATCTGTTATGGATTTTTGCACTTGAAGAAACACATCAGAAACATAATAACTCTGTCTGGGACTTAAACCACGCTCATAAATTCATCTGTGGCTCCGAGAGAGAAAAAAAACAAAAAACAGAATTAACAGCTCAGTATAAATCTCTGCCTGGGGTACGTGTTGTGAAATCTCTCAGTCATCATCCGTTTCGCTGCACCATTCCTGATGTGGTGCTCACGCTTTCAACATGCAAATCTGTAAGACCACCGTGAAGTGACTGAATGCCTAAACTGAAAAATATGACATCTTATTCAGTGCGAGGACCACCGCGAGGTAATCTATATGCTAACTGCTTGCAGAAATACAAGCTTCGGACGTCTAAAACACCATGACATGTTGTCACGCCCCATTTCTTTCAGATCACTGGACACTTGATTGATGATTCCTGGCAATTTTCTGTGATATGATAAAATATACATATATATTATGTCTATACTGTGTGGACTCAATTAAGTCATTGTTATCTTACACCCTACCAACAGTCTACTTTCTCACCTTCTGCCTGTGTCGTTTATTAGCGGTTAAAGGTGCTTATAAATATATCTACTATGCTGATCGGCATGGTGGTCTGGAAATGAGGTGTATTGCTATCTTGGCAATGGAAAACACAAGTTCGCCACTGACTAAATACAACCTAGGCAGATGTCAACTGGTCAGATGTGCATTGCTATCTTGGCAGTGACTTGTCAACACAGCTGCATGCCCTGTGTTGTACACTGTAAACCCCCAACCCAAATAATTAAGTCTGTTTTATGTAAAATTGGATATTTCCAAGCATAGCGCTTTTGAGTAAGATTTGTGGACACATACAGTTCTGGAAAAAATAAGAGACCTTTCTAAGTCAGTTTCTCTGATTTTGCTATTTATAGGTAGATGTTTGAATAAAATGAACATTGTCGTTTTAATGTATAAACTACAAACAACATATTTATCCCAAATTCCAAATACAAATACTGTCATTTACAGCATTTATTTGCAGAAAATCAGCAATGGTTAAATAACAAAAAGATGCAGAGCTTTCAGACCTCAAATTAAGTTCATATTCATAAAGTTTTAAGAGTTCAGAAATCAATATTTGGTGGTATAACCACCATGGGGGCATGTTTTCCTCCACCAGTCTTACACACTGCTTTTGGATAACTTTATGCCACTCCTGGTGCAAAAATTCAAGCAGTTCAGTTTGGTTTGATGCCTTGTGATCATCCATCTTCCTCTTGATTATATTCCAGAGGTTTTCAATTTGGGAAAATCAAAGAAACTCAAAATTTTAAATGATCTCTTGGTCTCTTTTTTCCCCAGAGCTGTATACATTCAAACAGAGATAGTTGTGCTGAATCAACTTCTAATATATTTGTATACAGTGTATGTGTCTCAGTTTCTGACATTTACCATCAGTGTGTAGTGATTACCTCCAGGCAAACTTAGGTAAACTTATAGATCATTAATTATGATTAGCTTTGAATATCTGCTTGGCCTCTATGTTGTAGGCTGTAAGAACAAGTACAATTTTCATTTTCTGAGCTGCTAACTCTGTGTTTAGGACTCCTAGACCTTGTCTGTCTTTTTTTTCTTTGCTCTTAATGTTCCATGTCTTTTTTGGTCAGTTTCTTTTCTTATCTGTTTCTGTCTCATCTCTTCCCTTGTCATTAGTGTTCCCACCTGTCTTGTTTCTTACCACGCCCCTCATTACTTTCTCCAGGTGTTCCCAGAGTTCTAGAGTTCTTAGTTTTATGTTCTTAGTCTAGTTTTCCTAATTTGGTTTTCTATCTGGACAGAATTCGTTTTTCAGGGGGACGCCTCTGAAAATATTTCACATTTCTACTCCGGACTGGGGTAATTTTCTCTTTTATAGGGGGTTTCCTGTCTGGAACAACCATGTCTGTGTTTTTCTCAGTCGTCCTCTTAGAAAATTACAGGTTGAATTACCTACAGTTTTTTACTGAACTCTGTAGTCCTCCTGTAAACACATCTCTGAGTTTTGTCAAAAACTAGATATTTGTCCACTGTCACACACAATGTTATTTCACTTTGGGTGCATGTTTCCACGGAGATCCATGTAAACACAACAGTGAGTGGAAATGGAGGAGCTACTGAACGCGATGTCATGTGACCGAAAAAGCCTAAAAACTCACTGGTCCTCTTGTTGTTTCAATTGCAGTCTGGATGTAAGAGTTTTATCAATAAGTAAAAGTGTGAAATATTTTTCACTTAGATCTTGTTTTATTAGTTTTGCATTGTTTATTGAATAAACTAGACTTCATTTAAATCTATTTTATCCACCTGGCCATAACATTCAAAGCAGAACAATTGTGAAAAGCAATTAATATATTACAAAACACAAAAACATAAATGAAGTTAGCTTGTAATTTAGGCATAGCAAGTAAAAGTTTTAAGTGTAATTAACTCACGTTTTCAGTCAACATTATGTAATAGTAAAATCAACTCATCTAGTCTTACAGTGAATGAGTTTAAGCTATAAATAAAATCGCAAGTCGTCTAAGCACAAAGTCTCGACTTTTTCTCAATTAATAAACATATTGATCAAGTTTTTGTACGAACTGCAACTATAACTCGCATACCAATCACAAAGAAATTCAGCTGCATATTTCCTTAGGGGGGAAAAAGTCTTGCAAGTCGAAGCAAAGAAACGCATTCGACATTCTGTAGTAGAGGAGACTTATTTTCGCCTTTGTCAGCTATTTCAATGGACACCATGCGCACAGATATGCAGGAAACAATGCATTATTTATGCCATTCTTGATTAGCAAGTCAAACGTGTAATAACTCAGAATGCGCGGTATGCTTTGTTGTGTGAGGTCTCGCAGCACCTGTCTCAAGGCCGAGCGGCTGCTGTAGAGCCGGGCGCAATGAAGAAATCACAGCTATGCTGCAATCTTACGGCAATATTCTCACATCCTGCTCAAAATTCGTTCCAGCAAGCGGGGATTTGTTTTATCCGTCAGACTGCATCAACCATGTGGACTTTGTATACGCTGTGTACATCAAGCAAGCTTTCTAAAGTAGACTGATGTTTCTGACAGAAAATTTACTGCAGCTGCCCTGGAGCTTCTCATTCATCCAGCAGTGTTTGGCAAACCGCAGTTTCAAGGGTACAAAAATGCTTAAAATAAAAATAAGTAAATAAAAAAAAAACCCCAAATGCATTGCTACTTTTGAGATTGACTGCATGTTGGTTGGTATTAGCCTGTTAACAGAGAAATACAATTTATCATTTGTTATAATTTGTTACCCTAATTTTCACTGGTTCTTCGTATAGAGACTGTCCACCTGTATACACAACCCTGTTCTAATTCTGGAAGTCCTGGAAGTCCTGCAAGTCCTGGATCAATATAACAGTGTTTTTTAAAAAGATCCCATGGAATGCATTTCTTTAATATTTAGCGATGCTAGTAGATTTACAGTACCAGTCAAAAGTATGAAGAAAAACATGGACTTATTTTGTAAAGAAAAAAACAAACAGAAACAAACAGCATCTATTTTAATATTTTAGAATAATCAGTAGTATCTTTATAAGTAGATTGCTTTTAATAAAAATCACGATATCACGTTTTTTTTAGCCTGTCCTTAGCTTCACATTTATTCATCTCATATGTTTCAGTTACATTTCCTGATGCAAAACATTCATATTTAATGCTAAAGTTTTATTCCATTATATTTTTATGAATGAGCAAAGGGTAAAAAAGCTTGAACCTGACATGGTAAAGCTTTAAGTGGTGTAGCTGTCTACCCTCTGCATCCAGTGTGCAGTGACCTTTACACTGAGGTGTCCTGCAAGTGCTCTGAAACGACTTCCTGTCATATTACATACAAGAAGTGAGGAAAAAAGAATCGGATGGTTTATTTAGATGCTCCTCTGAACACCCTTAAAAATAAAGGTGTCAGTAAGGGTGCTGGCCTTTGGTTGCCTATAGAACTTTTAACAGGTTTTTTAACAGGTTTTTTTTTTTTTTTTTTTTATAATTTTATTTAAAATTTTTCCCATTTTCTCCCCAATTTACACGGCCAATTACCCAACCCACTCACTAGTACTCCCCCTATCACTATTAATGCCCCAACACACCAGGAAGGTAAAGACTAACACATGCTTCCTCTGATACATGTGAAGTCAGCCACCGCTTCTTTTCGAGCCGCTGCTGATGCAGCATTGGCGAGCAGCATCACAGCACGCTTGGAGGAAAGCACAGTGATTCTGATACATCAGCTCACAGACGCCCTGTGCTTTGGACATCACCCTAGAAGTGATGAGGGGAGAGAGCGCCATCTACCCACCCGGAGGGAGCAGGGTCAATTTTGCTCCCTCTGAGCGCCGGCAGCTTGATGGCAAAGCCTGAATGAGCTGGGGTTTCGAACCTGCGACAGGTTTTTTGAAGAGCTGTTTTTGGACAAAAAGCAAAAATATCTACATCATTTGTTGGGTATTATTTTAAACAAAATAATTTGAAGAAGTTTAATGTTATATGCCATCAGAAATAAGTTAAAGCTAATTACATCAGACCTAGCTATTTATGTGCTGCCAAGTAACAGATAATAGCCTCTTGAGTCACTATTGCCCCCAAAACCAAGAACAAGTTAAGCCAAGAACAATTTGAAACCCTTTTGGTTTACACAACTTTTACTCAACTGAAAATCTGGCCCAAGAAACTTGTAGTATTTGCTTAAAGTTATTTTATACATATTATTCAGCTTCTGCCCACTGTCTGCCATGTACTAGAAGACGAATAGAGAAAACAGTGCATCTACAGGTATATATTTATGCTAGTATTAATGTATGGGGATTTATGGGATTAACACATTCTGATATGGATATATTTACAGTTAGAGAGGGTAATGGTTAGGTCAATCCCTGATAATTTGCATTTTCTTTTCTTTTGTCTCAATCGGACATTGACTAGGCCAACCCAAAGCCTTCATTTACCTTTTTTTATCCATTCAGAGGTGAAATTGTGCTTGTGTGTTTTGGATCATTGTCCTGCTGCAGAACCCAAGTACGTTTGAGCTAAAGTCATAAACAGATGGCCAGGATGTAACGGGACACACTATACTTTTGTCGTGTCAGTCCAAAGAATATTCACCCAAAGTCCTGTGAATCATTACGATGTTTTTTTTGGCAAATGTGGAATGGGCTGTTGTGTTCTTTTTGGTCAGCAGTGTTTTTTGCCAAAACCTTTTTACAAAGGGCTCGATTGGTTTGAACAGTCTTTTTCCCTTAATAACTGAAATCATTATTTAAAAAGTGCTTTTTTATTTACTCAGGTTATCTTTGTCTGATATTAAAGTTTGTTTGATAATCTGAAAAAAAAGGTCAATATGACAAAAATGCACAACCAAAATAAATCTGTAAAGGAGCAAATACTTTTTCATGCCATTGTGTGTGTGTAAATATATATTTTGTCATGTTTGACATGTACACAAAGAAGAATAGAGAAAACAGTGTCTCTACAACTATATTCATGCAATTCTTTTCAATAAGTACTTTCATAAATGGTACTAATACATGGCAACCCATGGGATTAACACATTCTGTTGAGTTTAGAGTTTGGGTAAAGGTTAGTGTAACCCAATATGCATTTGATTTAGCATGTTAGTGCCTGTGAAGCTGGTGTTACATATGGCAACACTGTATACATATCTGTTACGACCCAGTCTAGGGTCATGCCGTAACAGAAAATGAGAGTGGGCTCTCTCCCCAGACCAAACACCAGACACTAAAATGATTTAAAACAGGATGAATTTATTGATAAAAATAAGGGAATATGACTTCAGGGGTGAGCACAGGCCAAAATAACAAATAAAACCAACTAACAAACAAAGACAACTAACTGAACCTACCAAAAATTAAGAAAACAAAAAAACACAAACAACCCTGACTCCCTGTCACCAAAGCAGGAGAAAAAGGTAGCAAAACAAAATGGCACTCACCCCCTACTTTACCCAAAGACTAATATATATTGAAGCAAAAACTAAAGCAACACACAGAATACAAAATGGAGGTGCCGGGTTGGTCTGGACAGGAAGTTGTTCCAGGTCAGGAAAGGGGAGGAGCCCTGAACGTCTCTCCCAGGTCAGGTTTCCACTTGCCCTTTTATAGAGTGCGCCCCTGGTGGCCAATCATGGTCCTATAACCAAAAACTAAACACGGGTCATAACAGTATCTGTTCATATGTGTGTACAGTTGGAAGAAAAAGTATGTGAACCCTTTGGGATTGCTTGGATTTCTGCATAAATTGGTCATTAAATGTGTTCTGATCTTCATCTAAGTCACAACTATAGACAAACACATACTGCTTAAACTAATACCACACAAAAAAATATTAATATATTAATATTAATTCCCCCCCCCCACTGTGAATGTTAACATGTTGTAATCAATAAAACCATGCAAACATGTCATTTTTGGTGTGGTATTAGTTTAAGCAGACTGTGTTTGTCTATTGCTGCGAATTAGATGAAGATCAGAACACATTTAATGACCAATTTATGCAGAAATCCAAGTAATCCCAAAAGATTCACATACTTTTTCTTGCAACTGTATCTGCATATGTATTTGTATCTATTTATGTTTCATTAAAATGTTACTCAACTAAATATGTACTGATATGCTCTAAACCTGATCCTTAACCTCACTCAAAATAAAAACATAACCCTAACCATTCTCTGGCATTAGCCTCTTAACCCCCTTAAACTTAAATTTCTAGAGAAACACCAGCTTATTTAAAAGCAATTTGACCCCAAAAGATTAATGAAAGGTTAAAAGAGGAGCTGAAGATGACCCAGGTGTCTTGTGGTCTCAATGTCTTCTCTCTCATGGAAAAAGGCACACTTCAGAAAGACACACTGGCCCTGGAAAGTTCCGTCTCCAGTAGAGAATCGGCTGTGAACAGCATCCATTGCAGGGGGATCATTAAAACATATCCCAAGGTTAAATCCGTGGGATTTGACTGACAACCCTCTGCCACGCTTCCGCACATTGTTTAGATCACTTTGCATGCTCGCCTTGTCTGCCTCCTATTATTTGACTTGTTTCCCAGTCAAGAAAGTACTGATAGACTTCCTGCACACTTCGCCTTGCGTTTATGCAAATGCACATTGTCAGAAACGTGTTCTTCCTGAATTATTCATCTGAGGAATCTATTGTGATTTGAAAGAAGTGGCTGTTTAGAGGAGAACTGCTGTATGTAATCAGTTCCACGTAGACACATCCTGAATCATAATTCAATTTGACTTTCAGCTGCTGAATGGATGGGCCTTTCATTGTGCTTAATAAACTAGATAGCTCCACTGAGTCAACTTTTTATTGACTCTATTGAACAAATCGGGGGAAAAAAAAACTAACATGCTAGCATGAAACAGAGATTAATGCTGCTCTTAAACCACACTGATTGGTCACTTAATGTTTAAGGGGAATTTAGCACACTTTTCACCGCTGGTGGACTCAAGGGGGGGCTTGAGGGGAGGCAACCGCCCCACCTGGTGACCCCATTGGTTGAAAAACTATTGCTAAAATGCTTTCTAAAGAGGCAAAAAAGACACAAAGTGCCCTAGTAGCTGCACGTCTTACAGTCAACAGGTTACCAAGCTAGGACACAACTTCTTGCAAATAATTATAATAATGATGATGTACACTCTAGATCAAGAAAATTTTACAAAGTGTCGTAAATAGTGTCCCTCTATGCCCATCTGATGCCAGTAAGTAACACATAAGGGCCTCTTGAGACACTTATACCCCATAAAGCACAAGTAAAGCCAAGAACACGTTTTTTTTTGTGTGTTTTACACAAATGTTTGCTCATCTAAAAGTCTGCCCCAAGAAATGTGTAGCATTTGCATGAAGATATTTTATACGCATTATTCAGCTTCTGTCTACGCTCTGCCATGTACTTGTAAAAGAATTGAGAAAACAGTGCCTCTATAGCTACAGCTCTGGTAAAAAAAAATAAATAAATAAAATAAATAATGAGACCACTTAAAATGGATGAGTTTCTTCGATTTTACCAAATTGAAAACCTCTGGAATATAATCAAGAGCAAGATGGATGATCACAAGCCATCAAACCAAGCTGAACTGCTTGATTTTTTGCACCAGGAGTGACTAAATTATCCAAAAGCAGTGTGTAAAACAGGTGGAGGAGAACATGCCAAGATGCATGAAAACTGGGATTTAAAACCAGGGTTATTCCACCAAATATTAAAGTCCCCTAGGCGACTACACACCCACACTACAATTCCCACAATACATTACATTAGATTAGACACCTGGATCGGAGATGGTTTTACTCACTGAGCACTCCCAAATAAGCATGTGGTAAACTGCTTCCTTAAAAAGAATCATACATATCTTCCTTTTGCATAGCCCAATTCATTTGAAAATGTTACTAAGAAAATTTGTTTTCCCCATTGGCAGATTTTTTTTTTTACTTAATATAAGCGTATTTATTATCAGTCAAAAGTTAGTTTTTTTTTAGTGGTTTTAACTAACAGTGGATTAATACTAAAGTTATCCAAACTATAAAGAAAATAATATGTAATTATTTACATGTTAAACAAACCAGAACATGTTTTATATTTTAGATTCTTTAAAGCAGCACCTCTGGCTTAGATGACAGTTTTTGCACATCTTGGCTGGATTTTCTCGAGCAGCTTTATAAGGTAGTCACCTGAATTGCTTTCAGTTAACAGCTGTGCTGAACTTTTCAAGAGTTCATTATTTACTTGATTTCCCTGCCTCTTAATGTGTTTGAGAGCATCAGTTGGTTTATTTAAAACTTTTATGATTATTACATGATTGCTTATGTGTTCCTTCATAGTCTGGATGACTTTAGTATTAATTAACAATGTAATTTACAGTGTTGTTAGATTTGCTTAGTTGGTTTGTTTTACTTTTGTCTATATTAGTGCCGTCAATGTAAGTACATGCTTAATCTATAACTTTTGATGTGTTATTTTTTTTTTAAATGAAAATTAATAATTTTACCAAGTTTGCCCCCAAATTTCAAACATAATTAATGACATAACACCGTTTTTTAGTGATATACTACGCAAACTTTTGACTGTTACACTATGGAATAAATTTCCGAACTAAGTCTTACTCTCTTATCCCATCCTCTTCTACTTCCCATTTTATTCTTCTGCTTCTCTCTTCTGTATCTTTCTCTCTTTCTCTTTGTCTTTTTCTCTTTGTTATCATGAAACTGGCTCTCATCAGGACTTCCCCAGGGAAATGAAGACCAAGAGCCTCAGAAATCATAAGTCAACAGCTCCTCAGAGTATTTTGGATTGTTCGACACTTTTAAGCTTATTTCATGGTTGGTTATGTGTCTCTTGATAGTATGGATCACTTTAGTATTAATTTACAGTGTAGGAAAAAATAAAAATGTGTTTCTAAACTCTTGGCTGGTACTGTATTGTTAGTGTCTGTATGAAATAAAAACATCTACTGTTTGTTTTTGTGTTTTAGTAAGGAAATCAAGTTCAGTTAAAACAAACAAAAAAAAATTAAGAATCAAGCACAGTTGCAAAGACTATCAAAACACTATGATGAAACTGGTGCTTATCAGGACAGCCGTTTTACGTTTTGTTACTTCTTACTGTTTTATATTGTTTTTGTTATTTTTTTTAGTTTTTTTTAGCAGTTTGTACATTATTTTTGTAGATTCAATTAGAATAGGTGGGCCTTTATTGCACTTAATTTAGTTGATAACTCAAGAGAGTCAACTTTTATATTGACTCTATTGAGCAAATCAGGGAGGAAATAAATAAGGATCTCGCATGAAACAGAGATTAATGTCGCTCTTAAGCCACACTGATTGCTTCCTTATCTTTCAAGGGGAATTTAGCACACCTGTGAGTGCATGCGCAATCTGAGAGCGCGATCGTTAAATGAGAATTAATTGGGACGGGATGAGAAAAGTCGGTGTGGTTTCTAGGGGCTGGGAGACCGGAGCAGTGACCTATGTAGTGCTGGCAATTACGGATAAGTGCGAGAGCCGGCTGAGACGGGCAGGTCAGCGTGATCTCTCTGGGAAGGGGTTTATGGTGGCTTGAAGATATCCACGCTCATAAAGTCGGCTGACATTTAAGGAGGCCGAAACGCTAATCTGCTAGCATTAAGCCCCCTTAGCCATATCCTACAGGGTGTGAAGGGTGCTTCCTGCTTCCTCTTGCCTCATGGTGGAAGTAATTAAAAGTACTGATTTAAGAAAAAAAAGAAAGAGAAAGATTAGTTAAAAAAAAGTTAGGAAAGAAAGAAGTTAAGGTTGCTGTTAGATTTGCTCATTTGATTCGTTTTAATTTTCTTCTATATTAGTGCTGTCAATTTCAAAGCACATGCTTTATCTGTAACTTTTAATGTGTGGGGTTTTTTTACGAAATTTAATAATTTTACCAAGTTTTCCCCCAAATTGCAAACATAATTTCTCTTTTTTTTTTTTTTTTACAAAGGCTGGTGGCATAATAGCATTTTTAGTAATATACTACTAACTAGGGGTCTTCTATAGCAATATTTTGACTGTTACTGTACAGAATAAATCTCATAACTAACTTTCACTCTCTTATACCATCCTCTTTTCCTTCCCATCTATTTTTTCTGCTTCTCTATTTTGTATCTCTCTCTCTCTCTCTCTCTCTACTCACTTATGTTTGCCATTTTCTCTCTCCTACCTTTATTTGTTAAAGTTGTGTTCTTAAAGCAGAAGTACTTGTGCTGTTTGAGCTGTGTAAGTTGTTTTGTGTCCGATATTTGTCGAGTTTGATGCTGATGCTCTCCCTGAAACTATTACTCAGCCGATTAACAGATTTAGGGCCCTATCTTACACCCTACACAAGACACGTTGCGATGCTCATTGCTATCTTACACATCTTCAAGAGTCTATTTTCACACCTTGCACTTGCGGTGATTAAATAGCAACGGTGCTTGTGAATACATCCATGCTGATGGGCGTGGTGGTCTAAAAGTGAGATGTGTGTTCAGGTTCATTTCTGGTTTATTGCAATCTTGGAAACAGAAAACACAGGTGCGCCACTGACTGAATAGAACTCCGACAACAGTCAACAGTCAGACGTTCATTACTATCTTGGCAACGCAGTACATCCCCTTTTGTTATACACTAACACACACATACATGTGGACAAACCGTTGTGCACAAACCCAACTTTTACCTCAATAATAAAACAGAATAGAAACTAAAGTAACTTTGCTCGTCCTGTAAACGACCTGTTCACAATTCACTCATTAACAGGCAGCTCAGTTTTTTACCTATATCTTAAAGGGAATAGCAAGTGTCACGCTGATTGTTTTATTTCATGTTATGCCCAAAACACACCCATGATTAATAAAGAGGATTATTATATGGCTTTTGCATGTTTCAAGATGCACAAGGTGTACTTTTCCCATCATTATGATAGGAAAGACACAATGACACTCTCTAAACAAAGCTAAGCGGTGCACAGTTGTTAGTTTGCCTATAGCAAAAATAGAGCCCTTTTATTAAAAAAAAAAAAAGTAAAAAAAAAACATCAAAACTGCACTGAGGTATTATAATAACATTTAAAAAGTTAACTTCAGGCAATTTACAACATGCAACCCACTAGACATTTACATTCATTTGTTTTTTCCCCCTTCCAAAAATACAAGCAAGTACAAGCAATCCAAGCAGTTTAACTTATTTATTTAATTTAATGAAATAATTGTGATTAATCACAAAATGTTGGTGTAGTAGATTAAACTGATTAAAGTTTTTAATCGACTGACACTACACTCCTAGTTTTAATTGCATTTAAATTTACATTGAAATTGGTGCCACAGCGGGAAGCATGTGTGTGTGTCTCTGTGTGTGTGTGTGTGTGTGTGTGTGTGTGTGTACCACAGGGCTCTAGGGCCCAGGGGTTGTGAATTCAATCCTCACTCCCTACAGTCTTTATGAGGTATTCTCACTGAGGTATTTGCACCTCCTAAAAACACAGGATGCCCTATTTTAGCAAGCTATAGACATGCAGTCAACTGTGCATGTCACAGCTTGATTTAGGGGGTGTCAGTGTGTCTTTGCTATCGTAACAACAGGAAAAGTATGCTTTGAATGACTCAATTTATTTATTTATTTATTTTTAATTAAGGTGTGGTTCGTAATGTGAAATAAACCAATCAGCGTGTCACATGCTATTCACATGCCTTTAAGAGCCAGGTGTGCTCTGTCTTTGGCGCATTGATATCTTAACGCCGCAGTGCTTCTGCGCTTTTTAGCAGCTTTAAACTGACCTGCTCAGCCATGCTGTGAAAGTGCATGAGCAGAACATTTATGGGAACATCAATGTTATTTTATTTAGTATTTTGTTTATTGTTGATGTAAAAGTTGTAAGATAGCAATGAGCATGGTGCCCATTTCTGGTAATATTCCTGCCTTGCACCCAGAGATTCCGATGGGCCCTTGGACCCACCCTGACCAGTAAGATGTGGATAAAAGGGAAAAATATGTGGGTGATGTAATTTGTATTTTAATTTTCAGACTAAAAAAAACCTTAGTGCAACTAAAGAGATGAGTTGAGAGACTTGAATGATTGCTTGATTATGTATTGGTTGATTGATTTTAATTGAAAATCTTGAACGCATTTGCCTCTTCCTGGAAATGCAAAGAATGCATGGTATGTACTTTGGGAAATCACTTTCACTTCGCTGTTTTTCTCCCACATAGAAATGAATTACCTCACAAATTATATTGAGACAGTTTCACTCAAGTACTTCTGCAATATGCTGGAGATTACATATTCATGCCGCTCAACTTCTGACTGAGTTTTACTTTTCCGTCTTTCACCCACACAAAATTAAACAACTTCACAAATTGAGACGGTCTAACAAAGAACTCCCTCAATATTCTGCATCGTCATCTTACTAAGCAACTGTAATTCACAGGTTGCTGCTTGATGTCAGACATGCCTAATGAAGCAAAGTGGAATGATCAAGAGAAATAAACTGATTATTAGAGATCTGAAAGATCTCACAGGTAAAGGTATTGTAGGGAGTGCAGTGGTGGTATATATATGCATAATGGCATAATATACAATATAATACACTTTATTGCCATAAGTATTTGCTCACTCCGCATTGAATCACTGAACTTGGGTTCCAATCACTACCAAGGTCATGGGTTCATTAAATGTTTCCTACTGTGCAATACCCCTCAGGAATTGTGTTTCTTAAAATAATATACTGTAATTATATTTGGTATAGATGGTCTAATCAGGTAAAGTAATGTTTTTAAAGTGAATTTGAGTGTGCTCTTCCAAAAAGTTAAAGTAAAAGTTATGGTATGTTTGATAAAACAGGGTACAAAATGTCATGAAGAGAATCCCAAGTTATGTATAGGATCAATCATAGGCTTATGTGGCAGTTGATTTCAATAAAGTAGGACATTTATAATTCGAAAAAAAAAACAAAAAAAAAAACATTTAGATTATTCCCAAATGTAGACTGTTAGATTTTTTTTCCTAAAATGACTGTAAAGCTTCCACAAAACATATTAAAGTAAGAGTAAAGAGTAAAACATCTAACAAAGTGAATATAGTCAACAACATTTAAATCTATATTATTTACACTTTTATTGAAACCTATAAAACAACAAAAATGATTAATATAACAACTGATTCCAGGCTTTTTAACAGTACTGCACAATAGAATACATAAATGTATGGATAAGTCAGGTTTTGTAACCCTGAGCACATGCAAGGCACTCAACAGGGCACTTGACCTGAGGGTGCAAACCATGACACCCATTCCCCCAGTGTGCTTGTAAATGAGGATATGTTTGCAATGCACCTTCTCATATGCTAAGTATAACGAGGTAATTAAAATAAGACTATAGGGGAGTGATAGGATGCATGCTACTTAACCCAGCCTGATTAAGCTTGCTATCCTTGCTAAAGGCTACTAGAGGCAAAGGGCATCGCGAGAGGTTAATGATATAAGTGTCCCTAGTGATCTCTGGCTCTCAGACACAGCATATGGAGAGCTGATGTAACGGTAACGGTAGATAACACTGCATTATTCTGTACAGGGCTTAGATCCATACACTGTAAAAAAAAAAGAAAAATGGAGAAGACATAATCCTTTTAAATCTAGTCTAAGCATCTGATTTGTTTTTTATTGTAGTAAGAATATTATAAGATAATTCCATGCATTACTAACACATTTTCTCTTGCTTTAAGAGATTTTTGGCACTACTTAAGTAATATGTAGCGCGCCAGTCAATTGCAGATAGTGCCGCTTCATTTAGGGTGTGTCTTTAGTATCATGAGGCCCCTAAAAGTATGCATCGGGATGCTCAAACTGTGCAAAAGTCATGTACTAACTCTCTTAATTAATTATGTGTGTGTTTTGGGTGTAATGTAAAATAAACCAATCAGTGTGGCAGTTGTCATTCCCTTTAAGAGCCAGGTATGCTCTGACTTTGGCACGTTGATGTTTTAACAGGGCAATGCTTTGTGTATCTCAGCAGAGGATACTGACCTGCACATTCATGCTGTGAAGGTACACCAGCAGCTCCTTTAAGAGAACATCAATGTTATTTTGTTCTTAAATCTGTTTATTGTTGAGGTAAAAGTTGGATTGTTGTGGTGCAGCGCATCTCTGTGTGTGTGTATAACGAGAGGGGGTATATGCCCATTGAGGGCAAGCAACAGGCACAATTTTTTCTGCATGGTTAGAACAGGACTGGGCGGCTGACTGTTGTCATGGTTTTAATCAGTCAGTGGCGCACCCAAAGCCAAAATAGAAACACAACAGATATTTGCCTGAACACATCTTACCTCCAGATCACCACGCCCATTAGCATAAATATATTTACGCTATGCCATTTTATTTTACTCTGATGCCATTTTATTTGTTGACTGGGTGTAAGATAGCAATGGTGTAGCGTGTGCAGGGTGTAGGATAGGGTCCCAGATCTCCTGAAAGTGTAATTCCACTGGCAAGTTCATTTTGTTTAATTTCTAGCATTAATTATTGAAAAAACGACAGCCTTCAACACCAAATGAGAAAAAAGTTGGAAAGTTTGGGAAATGCTAATAAAAAAAATAAATATTTACTTATGTTTTGGCACCAAGAATAACAAACAGTGGTGTTATTTTGCTCCATTCTTTGAATACAAGGCCATTTTCCAAAATTCTCCATACTGTACATTCTCTAATAGGTGTAGTCTAAATAAACATTTTTTTAAAATATGTGCAAAAGGTGGTTTTGCATTGTTGAAAAATGCATGCAAGTTCTTGGTAAAGACATTGCCTGGACAGCAGCATATGTTGCTTTAAGATCTCAATGCACATGTCTACATTAATGCTGTCATCACAGAAGATTAATGACATGTGGTAACTCCATATCATGACAGAAAGAGACATCACCTGGAAGCCAGCATATACAATATGTTGCTCTCAATGTCAGGTCTCTATGTACTACATCATACAATGACAGACCTTGGCTTACTGATAACAGTCTGGATGGTCCTTTTTTGTTCTCAAGCACACAAAATATTCTCAGATTGGTCTTACCACAAAGCCCTGTTCTATTATTTGACGGTCCATTCTGATTGCTTCTGAGCCCAGAGCAGTCAATAACACTTGGTACACTATTTTGCCAAGAGTATTTGCTTTACCATGCAAATTATTCCAATCACTTCCATGGCCATCTGTGCAACAAGTCCATTTGTGAAATTTCCTTACTACTAAAAATATCCCACAGTCAACTGTCAGTAATATTTTGACAAAATAAAAGTGACAAAAACAACTTGCTCTAGGGCTCACAGTAGTCCAGCAGACTAAGGCGCTGACACTAGTCAGGAGTTTGCTGGTTTGAATCCCAGGCATGCAGCTTGTCATCAGCTGCCGGAGCCCTGAGAGAGCACAATTGATCTTGCTCTCTCTGGTTGGGTAGATGGCACTCACTCCCTTCATCGCTCCAAACGGTGATGTCGATCAGCACGAGGCGTCTGTGAGCTGATGTATCGGAACCGAGTCAATGAGTTTTCCTCCGAGTGCGCTGTGAGTTGGTCGCTACAGACGTTCAAACTTTAAACAGCCATCAGATTAACTCAGCTCCATCCAAGCACAATGCAAGTGAGTGGATACTTCTGCCAACATAGTGCAAGACATAAGGTTTGTAGCACCTTAACCCTTACAAAGAAAC
The DNA here is from genome assembly GCF_023375975.1 of Astyanax mexicanus. Taxonomy (NCBI): domain Eukaryota; kingdom Metazoa; phylum Chordata; class Actinopteri; order Characiformes; family Acestrorhamphidae; genus Astyanax; species Astyanax mexicanus. The sequence goes on along the minus strand of NC_064417.1, from coordinate 21,631,056 downwards.
CTTTAGGAAGCATAGGACCCTGGGAATAACAAGGGATCCACCTTCACTTTAAGGCTGTCAATTTCCCATTCCTCCAGAAGATGTACAGATCCATTAACAGTTTACAACAGCTAGAATGTACAGTATATCAAGCGCCACATGCCGGAAAAAGACAACAGCCCAGGGAATTCACACCACCTGTAGCCACCACACTGCTGTGTTCAGCACTCGGCATAGCGTGAGAGCGGGTGAAGGGTCTTGCTCGTTACCTCCCTGCTCCGTCCAATAGCGTCTCCTGTCCGGTACGGCCTGTCATCATCAGCCCATGAACAAACCGTATCCGACAACTGAGGCGTACAGATGTGTCAGGATATCGAACATTCAGCATTCTGGAGTGCAGGCAGAAGGGCACTGACACACTTGAGTGAAATACTGTAGCTTGCAGTTTCGGGACGTATGACATTTCTTCAGCTTAGCAGGTTGGCTTCTTTTTTTCTTCTTCTTCTTCTTCTTCGTTCCAAGGGGGAATTGGCATCCATGTGGAGGGCACTCACAAGAGAGAAGGAGTAAGTGTCATATTTGAAGCTCTCTTTTTTTTTTCCTTGTCTTTGAAGTGGGAAGTGGAAGTGAGTTGTAAAACTGTAGCTGTACAACTTTTTGTTTCTCTCTTATTACGAACAGCTACTCTTAACAGGAGTCTTAACTGTCTTAACTGTACTTTCCGTTCTGTGAGAGTTGTATCACTCAACAGAGTAGGATAATTACCCAGCCATCTGTAGGATCATACTGTATACTGTATGTACTTTGATAGGATGTACAAGAGCTGTCATCCATCGTAGGGTTACCTCATTACTGTAGCTTGTAGCTCGTAGCTCATAGCTCACAGTACACCTTGTTCAGGACACGGTTCGGTTCATTACATTAAGTAACAGTGCTGGCCTACATTCGCCAACCTCGTGACACGTGTTCCAGCAGGTAGGAAGTGAGCGAATGTGGGGAAATCCTGAGCACCCCAATATGTCTCTTTCGTTTCTGCTGACGCAGGCCGTCGTCTCCGACTTGAGTTGGAATGAAATAGTGGGGCCAGCGCAGGTGACAGGCTTAATTAGGCTTTGCAGAATAAATGCTGTGTTGTAAGCACAAAAATAAGACAGTGCGGCCCAGAAGATATTCCAGGAGGCAATCGCTTCTGCCCTGCCATTAACATAAAGTGTTTTGAATTATGCAGGGAAAGTAACATAATTAGTTCCTCTGGTGCGAAAGCAGAGGAAGAGGTGGATGTAGTGTCCCACATCCTTGTATCCTTGCAGAAAAGCAGGAAAAAAAAAGGAAACCAACCCAACGTGAAAATAGAATGTGCTTGCTCTTGTTCGCGCAAATCCTCAGGAACCTGTGATTTTAGATCAAGGCGAAGATCATTTTCTTTCTTTGGAAACCAAACGTACTCTCTTTTTTTGTTTGTTTTAATTAAATCATTTCAGTTCCCCCCTCCATTCCCTCTCGTACCCGTGACGCCAAAGTACCGCACAGCAACCGCACCATAAACAGCCCGGAACATTCCTGTTTCTATGATGATAAACGGAAAACAAATGTACTCTCCAGAAAGAGGAACTCCCTCAGCTGGCCTTGCCTCGTTTGAAGTAAGTGCGCGAAAAAAAAAAAGAAACGCAAAAAAAAAAAAAAAAAGTGTTCTTTTTCTGCTCCCTGTTTGTGGATAGAGTTCAGCAGCTTTTGTTTGTGGCTCTTGCAGCAGATTGCATCAACCCTGCTTATGTCACCCGCAGTTGCTCTTTCCCTGCGACAGCGAAAACTTTCGGGACGGGGGCAGCGTGAAATTCACCCGCCGTCTCGCGCAGCGCTATTCCCTGGTGGTGACACCTGCAATATCAAAGGGACTCTGACTAACTTCCACAAATACGCAATCAGGAAAGCCGAGAGAATTCGCCGTCGACGGTGGGCCCAATTTAACATCATTTTCTCGCCTTTTATCACGACATGAACCCAAATTCCAAATCAAATGCTTTCATGTTCGGCGCTCCTCCATGGATAGAGGAACGAGAGAGAGCGGATTTCCTTTTTCCTCTATTGCGCTTTGCAACTGAGGCTTGATGATGCATTCTCTGTTCCCAAGTTGGCTTTGGCTTGAAGCACAGTTTCACAGTTATACTTTTTATACACTGACATAGCCGTGCTAAAAAGTCATAGGGCACAAACTAATATTACTATATATCATGGAAGCTTAAGAAATTTGTGTTTGCATGGACAATTCTAGCCAGACACTGCCGGTCACAATCACTACGGCCACTCGTGTAAGTTGTGTAAGGATGTGTATGGCAGGGCCAGGCAGATTTGAAGCAAGCACAAATTTGTGTTTAACAACAGGCAAGATCAGTAACAAAAGGCGATAAATATATCAAGAATTGTGGGAAAGTCCAGGTCAAAAATATGGCAAGGCAGAATAGGAGGGCAAGGCAAAATCATGGTCAAAGATACAAAAACAGTCATACACAGAGAAAACAATAACATGGGCAAGATAAACGCATTGTAAAGACAGAGACAGAACCAGATCAAGTACCCGGCAGGGGTATATGTATAGTGAGGTGAACAGGTGAAATCAATACTCAGGTGCTTGTCGTCTGGGAGGTGTCACAGGATCAGTCATGTGATGGAGTGAACGAGAGATATCAGTGTGTGGTGCATTCTGGGCAATGGAGTCCAGAGCTTGGAAATCACTGGTAGACACTGGTGCAGAAGGAATAGAAGTTTGACAGTGTGTTGGCAAGAACTTGGCGATATGATACACATTACGATACAAAGATTACGATTATATTATGACTATACTGTTTGCATATACAATTTTAGCCAGACACTGCTGGTCACAATCATTATTCCCACACCTGTGCACTATAAGTTGTGAGGTTCTTGTGAGTGTTGAACACTGGCCAGCATACTCATGGCAAGGTGGCTTAAGTTATTGGTGTTGAATTTAACATTCCTTGGTTCAAAGTGTCACCTTTGAGCTGAAATTACATCATCATAGCAAGGTGTTACCACTCACAGTAGACAGCACAGTGCAGTGAGTGGTAATGATCATCATTGGTGACATCTAGTTAGTTTTTGTTCACCTGTCACCAGGCAAGAGATAAGTGCAGGAGACTCCACAACACATATCTCACAGGTCAGTGCAGCGTTCTTTGACCCCTAATAGCACATGGCAAAAGTCATGGGACACGACACAATACTGTATTTCCAACATCTTGACATCTACAAAAATAGAAATGGTTCATACAGTATTTTATAAACTTTAAGTTCTAAGCCATTATACACCAAGCCTTTTGTATGACTGCACTAACCCACAAAGATAAACAAATTAAAAGCTGAATTGCTCGCCCCGAGACCTAATTTAACAAGCAGTCGGCACAAACCACGTCCCACCTGGGACTGGAAATGTCACGGCTTTCTCCGTCTCTCACTCCCATTTTAAAGGAGACGAATTTAAATCACACAAACTCTGCGACTTCAAAGCTGTAGCTGAAGGAGGCTGTTGATAACGACGCTCATTATCATCTCAGAAAAGGCGCGTGATATAGGAATGCAGCCCATTGATTCTTATCGTAATTGTAATGTATTTTTTTCTGCCCCTTTCTTGCCTCACAGTCTAGATTAGTTGATAATTGCTAATGTAGTTGGTCTCATAAGGTTAATTAATCTTGCACATTTGGCAGGAAAGGCCACTGTTGGTGTGTATGAAGCCTGTCACTGCAGGCTGTCTCTGTCTCTGTCCACACACACACACACACACACACACACACACACACACACACACACACACACACACAGACAGATAGAACATTCTGACACTTTTAAATAACACTACATTCTCTGCATCATATCATGCAGATACATAAAGGGCAGAAACTGTAGGTAATATTCACATAAACTATTGGATGTGGCAAAAAAGAGATCTCATTCATTCTTTTAGTGTCCCGTGATTGTTGGTGTCAGAAAGGCAGGTTTAAGTATTTGTAGAACTGCTAATCTCTAGAAACCTGCTAATTTTATGCACAACAGTCTCAAGGGTTATTATCACTTTACTTAAAACAGAATATCTATTAAATATAACCTAAACTATTAAGACCTAACAAATTCATTTGAGGGAGGTACCCCTGGACCTGGACTCAGAACCCCCCCTCTCCCAATCCCTTGTCTAAAAAAATATGTATGTATGTATGTATAGATAGATAGATAGTCAGAGATGAAATGAGTTTTGATGGGAGCCATGATGCTCCTGAATGCAGGAGGGAAAAAAAAACTCTGCCCACACACACTAAAAACTGATTGGCTGATTCACAGACTCTTTGGAGAGAAAAAAATGATTTAATTCTTAGTGTGTCCTGTAATTGTTGGTGTCAGAAGCTAACCTCTACAAACCTGCTAATTTTCAGCACAACAGTCTCAAGTGTTATTTTCTCTTTACTTTAAACAGAATATCTATTAAAAATCACCTAAACTCCCAGCTGAACATACATGACTCTCAAAGGAGAGTTCAATTGAACACCTGTGTCCAGCCCATTTTTGAAATTATGAATGAATGAATGTCTTTTTTGTCATTGTATAAAACAACGAAATTGAGGTGCAAAGTGCAAAGTCTAGACACAACAATTCTAGACGAAAACATGTATAAACATTAGACGCTACAGTACTTGACACATTTACATTGCCTTGATAAGTGCAAATATGGCTCTAGCATAGAAGCTATTTTTAGTCTGTTATATACATTACATATAATTATACACATTTGGCCTTTTTTCTGTGTTGTTCCAAATCACAAAGGATATAAACGTGTATAACAATGTATAATGTTTAATTGCAATACATACAGCCATGGCTGTACCCCACTCTTCAGCCCCGTAAAAATGTGATTTTATTAGAATATGCTGACGAAAAGTGATCCATCACAATAGTTTGAACCAATCACATTAAAAAATGCACCAATCACGCAACCACACACGTGGCACTGGGAGCGGATAGCTTCCACATCTGCACTAGACTGCACTATCGAGCTTGTAAACAGCATTCACACTTGACTAAAACATACCAAACCATGCCTCACAAGTGATTCCAGGTCTGAGGAAAATAGGCTAGTGTAAAAAAAAAATGCCCTTAGATACTGCAGTCTAATGACAATTTTTTTTGTGCATAGTAGCATTATCTTACACAGATCTATCACTATTTTTATTATTATTTGTTTAAATAATCTTGTACTTCAGAGGTTTAACTCAGTCATGTACAGTAGAACAAAGCATATGTACAGTAAATATATAATATATATATGTACTTTGAGTTGTTTTTTCCCAAACAGCATTTTAGAGGCGATGTTTTAGAGGTGATGTTTTGAAAACTACTAGAGGACTATTGAACTAAACTTTGCATTATTTAACGTGTTTCAGCAACTTAATATTCAGGTATGTTTGATTTCGTATTAAATCATTCATGCCTTGAATGCAGTCCCGTAAGCACAGAGTAAGTGCAGAAGCCAAAAACTTGCAGATGAGTTTCACATGTTGGTTACGCAAACTTGACAAGCACTCTGACCCTCTGCGGGGGCGCTAGAGGGCAAAATCTAAGCTTCTCCTTTGGGTGCGAGCTCGCGTGTCTACTCAAGCTGCCGCCATCACTTGAAGATTACGCTTTTGCCAAATCTGGCAGCGAACAAAACTTTGCTTACGAGGTCAGAAGCTTAGGCTGATTAAATGTGCAGCTGCACCAGAGCAATAATTGATGTAATAACACTTGTTTAATCATTTTTCGATGAGCAGGCACTGGGGTGGGCACAGAAATGTGCTGAAGGCTGGCACGGCTTAGTGTCGCGGGAGAGAAGCACCACTGAGATTCGTTCTAATGGCTCTTATTTTAAATGCCAGTCAGGGGTGTGAGGCAGGGGGGGTCTCGTGTTCCAAACAAACAGAGCGCTGTTTGTTCCCTCCTTTTTCCAGCGCGACCTTCGGAAAAAGCATTTCCGAAGGCTAATTGAATCAGGCCCAAATGCTTTGCATTGCAGAGTTCCATGCTCCCCACTGACATGGCAGCCTTTAGCTGGGGAAGGCCTTGTTAATTGAATTTCTGCACTAGCTGTAGTACCATTCTGCTGTGTTTGCTTGGGGGCAACTAGCCTGACCTCGGAACAATATGCTTTATAAGTAATGTGCTGGGCGTAAGCAGGGTCATGTTCTACCTTGCTTATACATAGGTCAGCCCAGTGACCCGTTCACCTCGTACGTACCACGCTCCAGCAAAAGCTGTCAAAAGACATCTGTTTCACAGCAAACCTGAAGTAGGATCAGCAGGTAGCAGATCGAGCTGACAGCTATGTGTTTGGAAAGCAAATATATCTATGAATTCCCAAAGGTGCTTGGGGCAGCTGAAAGCCTTTCTCAAACTTAGACTATGTTCATTCACATTGTGGGCAAATCAGATCAGATTCCAGATTCAAGGAATCATGGAATCATGGATTCAAGGAAACTTTATTGTCATTCACATCACATGTGGTACATGAGGTAGAACGGAATTGTGATCTCATGGTCCAGTTTAAAAAAATACATAAATACAGGGGTTGAACAATGAAACTGAAACACCTCTCATTTTAGTGTGGAAAGTTTTATGGCTAAATTGGAGCAGCCTGGTGGCCAATCTTCATTAATTGCACATTGCACCACTAAGAGCAGAGTGTGAAGGTTCAATTAGCAGGGTAAGAACACAGTTTTGCTCAAAATATTACAATGCACACAACATTGTAAGTGACATACCAGAGTTCAAAAGAGGACAAATTGTTGGTGCACGTCTTGCTGGCGCATCTGTGACCAAGACAGCAAGTCTTTGTGATGTACCAAGAGCCACGGTATCCAGGGGAATGTCAGCTTACCACCAAGAAGGACTAATTAAATCCAACAGGATTAACTGTGGACGCAAGAGGAAGCTATCTGAAAGGGATGTTCGGGTGCTAACCCAGATTGTGTCCAAAAAAACCATGGCTGCCCAAATCACGGCAGAATTCAAATGTACACCTCAACTCTCCTGTTTCCACCAGAACTGTCCGTCGAGACAATAAATTATTGTGATCTAAAACCAGGTGTTTCAGTTTCATTCTCCAACCCCTGTAGATACAGAGATGACTGTCCACACTGTTATATGTAAGTGATCAGATCAGGTTTACATGTTTGAACATCACAAATGTATTTGCATGGGTTGCTGTAGCATCATGGTTGGCACCAGCAGATTGATAGTCTTTATTGTCTACAATGAAAATATGTTTTCACCATCCATTACATTACATTACATTACATTACATTTGGCAGACGCTTTTGTCCAAAGCGACTTACAATAGTCAAGTACAATGTAAAATAAGTTTAAAGGTAAAACATCTTTGGATAGGGATAAAAGGAGGTCAAAGGGGAATAATAGGATAGAGGAGTGAAGGAGAGGAAGAAGGAAATGAGGTTAGAAGTAGTTAGTGTGTTAGAGGTGTTAAGAGAGTAAGTGCTCTTTGAAGAGCTCTGTCTTCAGGAGTTTCTTAAAGATAGCGAGAGATTCTCCTGATCTCTCCTGACCATCCGTAGAAAAGACTCACGGGCATAAATAAATACAATAAATACACACTACACAAACCTCTCAGCCCACACCCTCCACACCACCTTTAGCAACAAGCCATCACAACCTCACAAATTACCCCTATACACCCTACCCAGATCATATGTACACTTATCACACAATTAAAATGAAGTTTGGTAAAATATAAATAAAAACAGAATATGATGATTTGCTATTTCTTTTTAACCAATATTCAATTGAATAAACTACAGTGACAAGATACTTAATATTCAAACAGATTATATTATTATTATTTATGTTGTTTTTTTGCAAATATTTACTCATTTTGAAGTTGATGCCTGCAACACAAATTTAAAGAAGTTGTAACAGGGTCAACAAAAGACTGGGAAAGTTGAGGAATGCTAAAAAAAACCCACCTGTTTTGAACATTCCACAGGTGAACAGGTTAATTAGAAACAGGTGAGAGTCATAATTGGGTATAAATTAAGAATTACGGTGAGGGGTGAGGTTCACCACTTTGTTAACAACTGTGTAAGAAAATATTCCAACAGTTTAAGAATGTTTCCCAATGAGAAAGGGATTTCATGATCTACATCCCATAATATCTTAAATAGATTCAAAGAAGCTGGAGAAATCTCCGACAAATATTACCACACGGGTTTAGGAACACCATCGTCATTCAACACAGTTCATCAACACAGTTCGTTTACAAGTGTAAGTTAAAACTCTGACATGCAAAGCAGAATAAAGTACGTCTGTTTGAACATTAAATATCTTGTATCTGTAGCGTATTTAGTAAAATATATGTTGAAAACAATTTGCAAATCATCATATTCTGTTTTAATTCATGTTTTACACAATGTCCCAACATCATATTAACCCATACACGCCAGACATAGACAGCGCAAACAGAATCACTCAATCAACCCAGTGTTCTTTCAATTAGAACCACTATTGGTGGGTCTGGATTGCTTTGTGTGACTCCCATATATGCAGTCAACATGGAGCCTGTGGACAAACCTTTCTGGTTTCCAGTTAAAGTACCCATACACACCCTTCATGGGCAGGTTGTGCACTTAAGGCCCTGTCCCACTGCGATTGCGTCTAAATATCCACTAAAGTACGTCCAAATTTCAGTGGACGCAGTTTAGTGGATATTTAGTGGATATTTACACGCAATCTGGACGTAGTTTAGTGGATATTTGGACGGCACCGTCCAAGTGGACGTAGTTTAGACGTTGCCGTCCACTTTAGACGCAAAAGTGGTTTTGGTACCTCCCAAAATTTTCAGAATAGACGGCGACTAATATGGACGTAATTTAGTGGATATTTAGACGCAGTACGGACGTATTTTAGTGGATATTTGGACGGCACGTACAGGTGGACGTCGACGTCCATAAAAATATTTTTTGCCGCCTCCTCCTCCTCCCGGTCTGGTCCAGCACATGGAGGAGTATGTTCTGCTGCTGCACCATCACTGCAAGGAATCTGTGGTCCATGGTTGTGTAGAAGAGAATAGATGTGCTCTCTCTTGTAGCTCAAGAAGAAATGATGATTCACTAGAAAAAACAACCATATATAGTTGGAAGTCGACGTCCAAAAAGTGGAAGTCGACGTCCAAAGAGTGGAAGTCGACGTACAAATTTGGAAGTCGGCGTCCAACTTCAATTTAGACGGAATATGGACGTAATTTGGACGCCCTGCGTCCATTTGGACGCAGTGCGTCTATATTTTGGACACAGCGCGTTCACTCAGTGGACGCAGAGTTTTCTGATAACTTTGGACGTACTTTAGTGGATATTTAGACGCAATCGAAGTGGGACAGGGCTTTTAAGATGTGTTCAGACTGCCAGCCAAATCAGATTTTTGCCATGTATTAGATATATCCAGATTTATATTTTTTTAGTTTGTACATTCGGAAACAACTTGAAATCTGATTTGGGCAAATCTGATTCAAACTGCATTTTGAGATGGTTTAAAATGCATCTTCTTCAGAATATTCTGGATGCTCAAATCAGGTTTCAATATGTATTTTACATCACTCACAATGTGGCAAACAACAACCTCATCAAATCAGGAGTGATGGAAGTGCAGGGGTGTGCAGCGGTGTGCAGTAAGGCCCTTCTAACCCTTCAGAGAAGGGGTGACAATGATGCATGCAAATTATTACATAAGATTTTATCAGGAAATACATATTATAGTTATTGTAAACTATAAGCATCTATTTTATAAATTAACAAAAGAAAACAGCAGTTATTTTCAAAGCATTAGTCTGCATGACCCTTCTGCTGATTTTTTGAAGGTGTAGTAATGAGTATATTAGCAAAGTCGCAGGACAATCTAACCAATCAGATTCATGATTTTCACTCCGGGGACAGGGCCATGGCTGCCTAACCCCTTCTCGGCGCTCTGCTGAAGGGGCTACATGCATTGCTTAGTGTAAAACAGTGCACATGCTGGATTAGTTCAAAAGTTTGCTAACCATCATGGAATTGCAATGGTAAATGAGACAGATATATTGTCATATCATATTAAATAGCCTTTTTAAAGGCTGCCCTTCAATGGGAAACTAATTTACAATAATAGGCTGCCTGACTGGTAAGTTTTTGTGTGTACTTAATGTTTTGGCTGCCCTGGCGGACTGTAGGCATACAAATGAGTGATATTTGTTGGCCGGCTGTACTTGTAGGAAAATTAAGCTTTGATTTTGTTGTTTGTAGTTTATTTTTATTTTTTGGCTGTTAATGTGCATTAAGCTCATATAACTAAGTCAAGAAAGAGAATATGTAGTTCTAATATAAATCTACGTGTAGGTCGGCAGGTGAAGGGGGCGGGGGGGTGTTGCAGAAGGGGTACCCACTATATTAACTTCACGCCACTGACTGACACACTGTAAATCACACACTGGTGCATCAACAACTACCTCCAGTTCAATATCTAGTTCAAAACCAAAGAACTTGTAATTACCAACTCCAGAACACAACAGATACATCCATCTATCTCATTTGCTTCAACAGTGAAATAGTAGAATTTTTTAAGCAATATATCACTGAGATCTATAAATGCAGTTAACAGAGACTTCCAGCTATTCGTAAGCTTAAAGCACTTTCTGTTGCGCCCTGTCACTTGCTTCTATTGTACAAAAGCATAGTCCAGCCCATTCTCCTCTACTGTCTACCTTGCCTTTTTTTATGTTATCTGTTGCCAATAGAAATAAACTTCAACACATCACTCATACTGCATCTAAAACAATAGGTCTCGCCACCCCTAATATATCAAACCTCAATAGTAAAAATCCACCTAAAACAATGTATGGATCATTGCACATGACCCCAGCCCACCCCTTAACTCCTATTCTATTCTGCTTTACATGGCTTATTACTCAACCCACTCATTAGGACTCCCCCTATCACTAGTGAAGACTCAACAAACCAGGATGGTGAAGACTAACACATGCTTCCTCTGATACATGTGAAGTCAGCCACCGCTTCTTTTCGAGCTGCTGCTGATGTAGCACTGCCGAGCAGCCAGCACGCTTGGAGGAAAGCGCAGCGACTCGGTTCCGATACATTAGCTCACAGACGCCCTGCGCTGTGGACATCAACCTAGGAGTGATGTGGGGAGAAAGCGCCATCTACCCACCTGGAGGGAGCAGGGCCAATTGTGCCAAAGGGCCAACTGAACACCGGCAGCTTGATGACAAAGCTGCATGAGCGGGGGTTCGAACCTGCGACCGCCCGCTCATAGTGACAGCGCTTTAGACCGCTGGAACACTCGGCGCCCTATGCTTTGGAGCTTTAAAGAGTTTTGTAAATCTCTGCAATAGTGGTTCTAAACAACACAAATTTGTTGGTTGTTTTCAGCAATCAAAGTCTCTACACATTTGCAGGACTCGCAGGACTCCATGATAGTCTGGCATGACTACCCACCAAGTGTTATTCCTATTTTGACGATAACTGTACAAAAACCTAGTGGTGTGGGCGTTGCAGGTGTTTTACATGACACATTCAAGAGCATCATGCAGACATCGTTGGCTAAGCGCATGCTATCTGTATGTTTTTCTCATGCTGGTAATTATGGATGTTATGCTGTTTACCCTCACGCCCAGCTTTGCTTTTCACATGTAGGGTGTTTGATTCTACTGCGAAACTGAAATACTGCCAAATCCATTCAGCTCCACGAGCAGCCAGCTCTCTGCTGCTCTGCATACACACCATATTTAGCCTAGCTCCAGATGACTGTCTGATTTGTAGAGTTGTTTCATGAGCCAAGAAAGGAAAGAAATCCCACCTCCATCGCCGTGTGCCCGTAGGCGAGGCTTCTAACCCCAATTTACTTGAGAGAGGCGCTGCCGCCTGCTGCCTACCTTGATTAAAGCTAAGGAAAATGACGAAGCAAGTCTAGATTTAGATGGAATGGCATATAGCCTGTACATCCTCTGTGTGAGGGGAAAAAAAAACAAAAAAAAAACAACCTGAACTCTCTGAACCATAACTGGCTCAGATTGCAACAATTTTACTATAATATACAGTGGCGTGAAAATGTATTTGCTCCTTACCAGAGGTGGAAAGTAACGAATTACATTTACTTACGTTACTGTAATTAATTAGATTTTTGCTAAGTGTGGACCACGCCTAAAGAAGTAGAGAAAGAAGAAGGAAAAAGGGGAGGGAACTCAGGGAAATTTGGAGTTCTGAACTGCGTGCTTGAAGAAGCGTGCAGTTATATCCCCCCCCTTTTTATTTAATGAGAAGTGGAAGAGTAGAAAAAGGGGGTTGTTGGGGAGGAGGTGGGTTGCGAACTTTCGTCACGAGAGATAGTTAGTTAGGGGAGGTATTTATAGGACGATTGATTGATACGGGGTGGAGTTAGAACGTAGGGTTCGGGCGTGGTCCTTCTCCCAAACTTTTGTTATTACATAACATCATTTATGAGTAATTTGTCATTTTTAAAGTAGTAGTAAGTTTTTAAAATAGGTTATTTTACTTTTACTCAACTACATTTTGACACAAGTAATCTACTTCGCTACATTGGAAAAGTCCTCGTTACTGAGTAAAAAAAAAGTGCTGGGAAAAAAAATAATAAATAAAAAATACGACGCTCGGATAAAATAGCCTCGTTACTCATATTTCATTACGGCAACATAAAAAAACAAACAGATGAATCCGGAAAGCTTGTGGTTGGATAACAAGTATAAACATATTCCATTCAAACCCTCTATTGGTTTGTATTTGATGCATGACCTGCACGTCATTTTAAACTCCAGAAGTGCTCCAGTGAGAAAGTTGGTAGAAAGACCCCAGTTATGCGTCTCTAGCTGCAGCGAGGGGCTTCGGAATGGTTGGAAGCAAAAATAACTCTTTTTGGATGCGATGCAGCTCAGCAGCACGAGATTTCAGAAATTCACCATCTAATTTGAAAAGGCATATTGAGGTAAACTGAATGTTTCCTACAGTTATATGTTGATAAGATACTGTAGTAACCTAGTGATGCACTAATGGTGAATTTGTAATGTTTGCCATGGTTTGGTACAGAACAAGACATGCTGAGGTTTTCTTGCTAGGTCTAGGCTATGATTCAGGGTTGTAAATTTGTTTGGAGAGTGTGTGTGAGCTTTTAATTTTATGAGTTTAGGTGTAGAGGTGGGTAATCTAGGTTCAAAAAGTAAAAATCCATCCCAGATTTCGCTCCCATTGCCTGGCTGGCTCTGGAGCTAGTTCAACCTAATCCCTGGGATGGATTTTTAATTTCTGGACCTGGATTACCCACTTTTAGCATCGTGTGGGTTTCAAGCTGACTAAGAGAGCTAAGAGAGAAGACAACACTGGCATCAAATCAAACGCTTTTACTTTATCGTTTTAACGCGCCCTGGCCCACCCGCGGGCCAGAAAAATATCATAATTAATATCTGGCTGTGTTTATGAATAATTATAGGCTCAATATACAATATGCCATATATTATAGCTTAGCATCTCTGGTTTTCAGTTGTCTAGCCTATTTAGCTGTATTTTCTTTTAGAAAATAAACATTTACGGCGAAATATGCCTATTTATTAAAATATTACTTATAATTTGCATATTTGCTTTTTACGTATGTCCATATTTGATCCAATGCGGACATGTTATACATCACTCCAACTGTCTAACTCTCAGGATTACGGGACTGCAAACCATTTTATTGTACAGTTCCTGAACAGTGCTTTAGACTGTTTTATACATTTTTACAGCAGCTTGTGTAATTAATCCCCCTGTGTTACTAGAGATAAACAGAAACACACACACAGCCCCACCCAGCGCTTACCACTCCCTGCTGCTTCAAAATCGCTCCAAATAAGTAATTCCATCCGTCCATTCCTCAATAATCCTCATTTTTGTCAAAGCAGTGCTTATAATATCGAATTTAACGCTTTATTTAAAGGTTTGGCTCGGTTTTCGGAACAATCTTCTCTGAAGAAAGACGTGAATCTCTGTCGGCCAATCAGGTGCCGTGTTAGGCAGAGACAGAGCTGAGGGGGGGTCTGTAACCCGACACTGTCACTGAGCAGATATAAAGAATACAGAAACACATTCTTTACTGCAAAATAAGTTATAAAATTAGTAGTTTGAGTTATGAGTTTGAGTTAATTAGTAGTTATGAAGTTTTCAGTCCTTTGGAGAAAGAAAAGAATATCCCAGGAGCAGATCACTATAATATCTAACCAGTGAAGAGAGGAGTTTATCATTTTACATGGTGAGTGTAAACACCTTGTAGCTAAATAAAGAACTGTAAAAACACATATTTTATTTTAAAATAAAAAAATAGAAAATCTGAAAAGCACTGGAAATCTTATTTTTAGCATATTTTGAATATTGAATGTTCAATTGTATATTTTTAAGTGTTTTAATCCAATGCGGACATGTTATACATCATTCCAACCGTCTAACTCTCAGGATTTCGGAAATGCAAACCATTTCACTGTACGCTTCTTGAATTAGAGCCTAAACAGTGCGTTAGACTGTTTTATACCGTTTTACAGCAGCATGTGTGATCCCCTTGGATTACAAGAGGTCAACAAACACACGCAGTCTCACCAGCGCTTACCTCTCCCTGCTGCTTCAAAATCGCTCCAAATAAGTTAATCCATCAACCTATTCGCCAATAATCCTCATTTTTGTCAAAGCAGTGCTTATAATATTGAATTTAACGCTTTATTTAAAAGGTTTGGTTGGGTTTACAACATATTAATGTACATACGCAGAATAAACAGAGTCTTTTCAGAAGAAAGATATGTGAATCGGCCAATCAGGTGCCGCATTAGGCGCAGACAGAGCTGGGGCGGGGTCTTTCCCCCGACACTGTTACTGAGCAGACATAAAGAACACAGAAACACATTCTTTACTGCAAAAAAAGTTATTTAGTCCTTTGGAGAAAGTTTACATGGTGAATGTAAACATTTGGCTAAATAAAGAACTGTAAAAACACTTATATAAACACACATATAAATATTTCATTTTAAAATTATAAATGAGAAAATCTGAAAAGCACCTGTATTTGTTTTTACCATATTTTAAATATTGCATGTTCAATTGTATATTTTTAAGTGTTTTCAGTTAATTTTGTAATATTAATTTATAAAATTAAAATTCTCTGAATAATTTAATATTAGTGTAAAAAGCTTTACAATTTGGGTATGTATTTTGAGGAGGAAATTAGGCTTGGAGCTTAAGAAGTTATTAAAAAAAAAAGGTTTTGTTGACTATTTTTATGTTTTGTTTACTGCATAACTCTGTAAATTCATATGTTATTGATTTGATAGCTTTAATATTAATCTGCAACAAATGTAGAAAAACAATGAGAATTGAATGTGTCCAAACTTTTGACTGGAACTTTATATTATTACTATATGCAATATTTGTAAGTTCATTGTGCAAAGCTACAGTCTACAGCTGGTTGGTAAAGCATGTAGTAAGGACAGGTAGTTTTAATAACATCCCTCAGAATCTCTGAAAACTTTTTTTTTTTAGCAACATTTCAGTTCTTATAGTCATCTAGTCATCAGGGGTAGTGCACTATAGGCCCCTGTAGTGCGGCCTAGGCTTCTGTTTAGGTCATTTTTCCCCTTTCATTACTTTTACTTTAATATTTTAAATAGTTTTAAAAGCAGTAATTTTATACTTTTATTTAAGTAAAAGGTTTGAGTTGATTCTTCAACTTCTACAAAAGTATTTTTAAACCCCAGTATCTATACTTCTACTTGAGTAATGAATGTGAATACTTTTGACACCCTTGCTACTAACGTGTATTAACACCTAACTTAATAGTATATTAAATTCACTGAAAGCTGTATGAAATGGGTCTGTCGGCGCGATGTTAACAGGCGATTGAGGCAAATATAACCTAAATATCTTAGCTAATGATCATGGATTACCTAGTTCCCTTTTAGACATTAAACAACGCTGAACTAAACTGGAGACATATCAAACTGCGTAGGTTAGCTAACAAGTTAGTTAGCTGAGCTGCGCTACTTAACAAGCTTAACCTGCGTCCACAAACTGAGTTTACCTTTCTGAAAATCTTGGTGGTGAGAGAAATGTCTCATAATGTTCACTGTGTTTATGTTCCGCCGATTTTATCACATAGTTTGTGCTGAGTTTTGTTCTCCATGGCAGCGCAGCTAAACTTTCCCCAGCAGTGTTTATTACGGTTAGCGGGAGAGATGCTGTGTGAATCAGCTGTGTAGTCTGGGGTCTGTGTGCGCGGCTCAGGGGAACCGGTGTTCTGTCGAGTTTTGCTACCCATCGATATGTGCTTCTTTACGACACTGCGCATATGCCGACCAAAATTCTTTTTTGCATGATTTCACGTTTTTAATGATAATTCCTTAAGTTTTTATTGGGAACATTAAACAATCTGCTTGAATGTTAAATAAAACATGTAAATAGCAGTAAATAGCAGTATAGCAATGGCAAGTTAAAAAAATAATAAAAAACTGTAAAAATATAAAAATACGGTTTACAGTCACCTATACATAATTTATGACTTGTACTTTTTTACAGCAAATACTTAAAAGTAACTATGTAACTTTTACTCAAAGTACATTTTAAATTGAGTACTTTTTTACTTTTACTCAAGTAGATTTTTAGATGGGTACTTTTACTTTTACTTGAGTAGAATTTTAGCAAAGTAAAGGTACTTTTACTCAATTATACATTTTCTGTACTTTTTCCACCTCTGGTAGGGAGGTGTACAGATGAGTAGGAAGGCATAATTGGCCTTGCTCTCTTCACTCCAAAGGGTGATGTCGATCAGCACAGGGCATCTGTGAGCTGATGTATTAGAACAGAGTTGTTGCGCTTTCCTCAGAGTGCAGTCCTGCATCAGCAGCAGTTCAAAAAGAGGCGATGGCTGATTTCACATGTATCGGAGGAGGCATGTGCTAGTCTTCACCCTCCTGTTTTTGGGGCTTCACTATTAAAAGTGGAGTCCTACTTAGTGAGTTGGTGAGGAGAAAATGGGATAAAAAAATAAATAAATAAAGGTTGTTTCTCATATTGTCTATACATAAAAAGCACTGTTCTCTAATGGAACATGTATGCAAAGAATTTCATATATTAAAGGAAGGACTGCATATACAGTATCAGTAAAAAGTTTGAACACATCTTAAATTTAAAGTTTTTTTTTCATCATTATAAAACTATGGAGAAAAACATATGGAATATGTAAGCAAGTAAGCAAAAAGTGTTAAACAAACCAGAATATGTTTATTTAGCTTGATTTATTTAGAAATTTAGCTTTTTAAAACAAGAAAAAAATGAAATGAAATTATCTTGTAATCTTAAAAAGCAGTAAAACTGTAAAGTAACATTAAGTCCTATTGAGTCTCATTGGAACTAGTTTTTGTTAGCATGTGGAGTACAACATTATGAAATGTGAATGAATTACAGTCTGAAATAAAAAAATAATTAGTGAAGAATTTTAATTTTAAGGTTTTTTTGACCAAATGACGTTTTATGAAAATCATTAAAACAAGATTAATATGCTACTTTTGGCATTTTATGGATCATTTTTATGATATTTCATCAAGCAGTCCTAGAGGCGGTAGATTATGTATATTAATATAAACATAATTATATACTGTAGCATATTTGTGTTAATATAAATACAGTATTGTATACTGTAGGTTATTTTATATTAATATAAATACAGTATTATATAATGAAGGTTATTTATATTAATAAAAATACAGTATTATATACTTTAGATTATTTTATATTGATATAAATACAGTATTATATACTGTAGATTATTTTATATTAATATAAATACAGTATTATATGATGTAGGTTATTTATATTAATATAAATACAGTAATATGAGCTGTAGATTATTTATTGTATAATTTAGGTTATTCATATTAATACAGTATTATATACCGTGGGATATTTATATTCATATATATATATATATATATATATACAGTATTATACATTGTAGATTACTTAGATCTAGATTAATTATTGTATATTAATATAAATTCAGTATTATGGTATGTAGATTATTGTATATTAATATAAATTCAGTATTATGGTCTGTATGTTATGTATATTAATATAAATACAGTATTATGGTCTGTATGTTATGTATATTAATATAAATACAGTATTATGGTCTGTATGTTATGTATATTAATATAAATACAGTATTATGGTCTGTATGTTATGTATATTAATATAAATACAGTATTATGGTCTGTATGTTATGTATATTAATATAAATTAAGTATTATGGTCTGTATGTTATGTATATTAATATAAATACAGTATTATGGTCTGTATGTTATGTATATTAATATAAATACAGTATTATGGTCTGTAGGTTATGTATATTAATATAAATACAGTATTATGGTCTGTAGGTTACGTATATTAATATGAGACTCAGTGCAGTGAGCTTTGTATACATTTAAATCAGCCCAACATTCTAAATGCTTTAGTTTTGGCTTCAGAATTTAAAAGTAAACAGTCACACGTTGACACGACTGATATCGACAGCTCTGCTCTCTGCTCTGCTTTCTGAAGACAGTTTTTCACCAAAACGTGTGATTTTCTGCAAACATCTCGTCCAGAAATGGTAAGTTTATCTTTTGAAATGTGTTTATTTTTAAATTTACCAATATTTTCATTAATTGTAAAGAATTTTTAAAGGCATCTGTAAAAAGTGTGTTTTTCCTCAGTTTTCTGGGATATTTTTATTTAATTTTAGGTACATTTATGTATCTAAAATAACAAAGAATTGATAGGAGACAGTCAGACATGCCCAATTTTTATCAGGCGATCTTAGATTACTTAAATGTGTCTTAATGTGAGTGTTTTTAATTTGTTGAAATTGTAACACAAGTTAGATTATTAATCATTATTAGATCAAAAGATTACCCTAGCTACGTCCAAATAAAACGAAATATTCCAAAAACTGAAATAAACAATGTCTATAATATTTATAGATATTTTATGCCATTATGTATCTTTAATTAACCATTAATACTGATAATGCATTATTATAATGTAGTAGTTTACTGGATTGTGTTTGTCAAATTTTAATTTGGATAAGGTAACCAGTTTAAAGCTATTTTTTCCACCGTAATTAACAGCTTTCTGCAAATGTGTAGTCCAGAAATGGTAAATTTATATATATATATGGTAAATATATCTTTTAATATGTGTTTATTTTTAAATGTCCCAATATTTTCATTAATTGTAAAGGATTTTAAAGGCATCTGTAGAAACATGTTGGTTTCCTACAATCAAAGTTCAGTTTTCTGGGATATTTTTTATTTAAGTTTTATGTACGTTTATATTAAAATACAAACAATTAATAGGAGGCAGTCAGATATGCCCATGTTTTATCAGTAGATCTTAGATTATTTAAATGTGTCTTAATTTGAGGTGAGAATAGTAACAGAAGTTAGATATTTAATAATTATTAGATCGAAAGATTACCCTAGCTACGTCCAACTAAAATGAAATATTTCAAAAAATACAATATCGGATGTCCTGTAATATTCATAGATAATTTATGCCATTATTTGCTGTTTCATTATTATAATGTAGTAGTTTACTGGATTATGTTAGTAAAATTTAAATTTTGAACAGGTAACCAGTAATATCTATCATATTCTACTCATGTGCTTTTTTAAAGAGCACGTGTGTGTGTGTGTGTATATATACTTTATATATATATATATATATATATATATATATATATATATATATATAGAGAGAGAGAGAGAGAGAGAGAGAGAGAGAGAGAGTTTAGTCTAGTTTAGGACTAGAACAGATAAAGAACAGATAAGAATTTAACGCTCCTGTTATGTTCATTTGTCAGGAACAGCAATGGTGTTCCCGGGTCAGTTTGATTCGGTGCATGTTTAATTATCCAAAAGATGTTATAAACCATAAAACTCTTTACAAGCAGTGTAACTATTTCTTTACTAACTCCATTGCTAATTATTCTATCAATATTTACTGCTATGATGTTCCTTACATCTAACAGGTAATGCTTCAATTAGGATAATTCCCTCGTTTTTTGTTAAAAAAATACATGTTCAATTTTTTTTTCACTACTTTACTTTTTAAAGACCAACATATAAAGCACAATAGTTTTACATTAGTTTACATTAGTTTTGCAATTCTTTTTTAGATTTTGTTTTTTTTTAGGGGTGGTTGCAAGTATGTGGGATGAACCATTTTCATGTTATATGTTGATTACACTAATTAAGGCAAGCAGAAGAAGTTTCACACTGAAAAAAAAAATACTTTTGACAGTTTTTCCTAGTTCTTCATGCTTTAAAATGGGCCAATTTGACCCAGAACATAACAGGAGGGTTAAAATAGATTATATATAGATTGGCAGATGGTAGACACCTATTTAGGATTATGATAAATTTATAGGTTGATAAACTGATGTAGATCACATAGTATTTTTCAGTTATTAACATTATTTTAAAGACATCTCATCCAGAAACATCAAATGAATCTTCTGAATTGTGTTTTCACATGTACTAATATTACAGATGTATATTTTAGTTTCAGGATTCTTCAGGTCAGCGCTCCCCTGCCGGTTGCTACGGTCTCAGACGGACGCGTAAACCTTCTGCTAAGCTAAAGGAGTCTATGGATGCAGCGTCTGCAGCTCCTCGCAGACCTCCTAGGCCCAGGGCTGCAGATCCGTCCGTACAGGTGCTGGACCACACCTACAGCTGCCTTTCCAGGACCACCGGAATGTTCCTCATTCTGGAAGAGCTTCAGGAACGTGCAGCCATGCTCCCTCCTCTTCAGACCGACTCCACCTTCAAATCTCCTGCCCTCCCTCCACCTCCTGAGGTCTCAGACTCTCCGCTGTGGGTCCATGGCCTCAGCGTGGAGCAGTTCCAGGGTAGGTATCACTCGGTGGTGGATCCTCTCGTAGGATCTACGTCTGGTAAGTTCTGCCTGCGTTCGGGTCGTGAGCTCAAGCAGCGTCTGTGGAGGGAGTTCCGCTGTCCCGTTCTGACTGAGGAGGTCCAGCCTGACGGACGGGTCAGGGTCACCGAGGCCTTCAGCGCACCCACTCCGGTTCGGTCCGCCCCCGACTTTGACCTGGACACGAGTGGAGAGCCTCTGCCTGGTCAGCAGCCCAGGAAGAAGCGCCGCCGACGCTGAAAACCTATAACATCAGCCTTGACGATAAACTGCTGATTCCACCAGTGATGAGGCTGAAACCCTCCATCATCAGCCTTCATCTTAAACTGGCAGTTACGCCAGATAAACAAATACACAGATAGATAGGTGGTGGATAGACGGGTATATAGGTGGTATAGGTGGTAGATAGACGGGTAGGTAGATGATAAGTGGTAGATAGATGGGTAGGTAGATATAGAGAGATAGACGGGTGGGTAGATAGATGGGTGGGTAGATAGATAGGTGGGAGATAGATGGGTAGGTAGATATATCGGTGGTAAATAGGTAATGTCCAGAAACATATGTAGGTGGTACATAGATGGGTATGTAGATGTATAGGTGGGAGATAGATGGGTAGGTAGACAGTTAGGTGGTAGATGGGTAGGTAGATATATAGGGTAAAGAAAGATGGGTAGGTAGGTAGATATATAGGTGGTAGATAGATGGGTGGGTAGATAGATAGGTGGAAGATAGATGGGTAGGTAGATAGAGAGGTTGGAGATAGATAGATATGGAAGCAGATGGGTAGGTAAATATATAGGTGATAGATAGATAGGGGATAGATGGGTAGTTAGATATATAGGTGGTAGATAAAGAAGTTGGGTAGATATAAAGTTGGTAGATAGATGGGTAGGTAGATAGATAAGTGGTAGATAGATGGGTATATAGGTGGTATAGGTGGTAGATAGATGGGAAGGTAGATGTTAAGTGGTAGATAGATGGATAGGTAGATAGAGAGAGATATAGACAGGTGGGTAAATAGATAGGTGGGAGATAGATGGGTAGGAAGATATATATGTGGTAGATAGATGGGTAGGTAGATAGATACGTGGCAGACAGATATGGAAGCAGATGGGTAGGTAAATATATAGGTGATAGATAGATAGATAGATAGATGGGCAGGTAGATATATAGGTGGTAGATAGATGGGTAGGTAGATAGTTAAGTGGTAGATAGATGGGAATATAGGTGGTATAGGTGGTAGATAGATGGATAGGTAGATAGACGGGTGGGTAAATAGATAGGTGGGAGATAGATGGGTAGGTAGATATAAAGGGTGAAGATAGATGGGTAGGTAGATATATATGTGGGAGATAGATGGGTAGGTAGATATATAGGTGGTAGATAGATGGTAGGTAGATATATAGGTGGTAGATAGATGGGTAGGTAGATATATAGGTGGCAGATAGATGGATAGGTAGATAGAGAGAGATAGACGGGTGGGTAGATAGATAAGTGGGAGATAGATGGGTAGGTAGATATATAGGTTGAAGGTAGATATTAGGTAGATATATAGGTTGTAGATAGATGGGTAGGTAGATAGATAGGTGGGAGATAGATGGGTAGGTATATAGGTGGTAGATAGATGGGTAGGTAGATGTTAAGTGGTAGATAGATGGATAGGTAGACAGATAGGTGGGAGATGGATGGATATGGAAGCAGACGGGTAGGTAAATATATAGGTGATTGATAGATAGATAGGCGATAGATTGGTAGGTAGATATATAGGTGGGAGATAGATGGGTAGGTAGACAGGTAGGTGGGAGATAGATGGGTAGGTAGATATATAGGTGGGAGATAGATGGGTAGGTAGATATATAGGTGGGAGATAGATGGTAGGTAGATAGTTAGGTGGGAGATAGATGGGTAGGTAGATATATAGGTGGGAGATAGATGGTAGGTAGATAGTTAGGTGGGAGATAGATGGTAGGTAGATAGTTAGGTGGTAGATAGATGGGTAGGTAGATATATAGGTGAAAGATATATGGGTAGGAGATAGATAGATAGATAGATAGATAGATAGATAGATAGATAGATAGATAGATAGATAGATAGATAGATAGATAGATAGATAGATAGGTGTACAGATGGGTAGGTAGGTAGATAGATGGGTACACAGATGGGTAGGTAGGTACGTAGGTAGGTAGGTAGATAGATAGAAGGGTGTACAGATGGGTAGGTAAGTAGATAGATGGGTGTATATATGGTTAGGTAGGTAGATGGGTGTACAGATGGGTAGGTAGGTAGATAGATGGGTGTACAGATGGGTAGGTAGGTAGATAGATGGGTGTATATATGGTTAGGTAGGTAGATGGGTGTACAGATGGGGAGGTAGGTAGATAGATAGATGGGTGTACAGATGGTTAGGTAGGTAGATGGGTGTACAGATGGGTAGGTAGGTAGATAGATAGATGGGTGTACAGATGGGTAGGTAGGTAGATAGATAGATGGGTGTACCGATGGGTAGGTAGGTAGATAGATGGTTGTACAGATGGTTAGGTAGGTAGATGGGTGTACAGATGGGTAGGTAGTTAGAAAGATGGGTATACAGATGGGTAGGTAGGTATGTAGGTAGGTAGATAGAAGGGTGTACAGATGGGTAGGTAGGTAGGTAGGTAGATGGGTGTACAGATGGGTAGGTAGGTAGATAGATGGGTGTATAGATGGGCAGGTAGATAGATATATGGTTGTACAGACGGTTAGGTAGGTAGAAGGGTGTACAGATGTGTAGGTAGGTAGGTAGATGGGTGTACAGATGGGTGGGTAGGTAGATAGTTAGGTGTACAGATGAGTAGGTAGGTAGATAGATAGGTAAGTAGGTAGATGGGTGTACACATGGGTAGGTAGATAGATATATAGGTTTACAGATAGGTAGGTAGGTAGATAGATGGGTAGGTAGTTAGATAGATGGGTGTACAGGTGGGTACGTAGGTATATAGATGGGTGTATAGATTGGCAGGTAGATAGATAGATGGTTGTACAGATGTGTAGGTAGATAGATGGGTGTACAGATGTGTAGGTAGATGGGTGTACAGATGGGTAGGTAGATAGTTAGGTGTGCAGATGAGTAGGTAGGTAGATAGATGGGTAGGTAGGTAGGTAGGTATGTAGGTAGATGGGTGTACACATGGGTAGGTAGATAGATATATAGGTTTACAGATGGGTAAGTAGGTAGATAGATGGGAGTACAGATGGGTAGGTAGGTAGTTAGATGGGTGCATAGATGGGTAGGTAGTTAGATAGATGGGTATACAGATGGGTAGGTAGGTAGATAGATGGGTGTACAGATGGGTAGGTAGATGGATAGATGGTTGTACAGATGATTAGGTAGGTAGTTAGATGGGTGCACAGATGGGTAGGTAGGTAGATAGATGGGTGTACAGATGGGTAGGTAGATGGATAGATGGTTGTACAGATGATTAGGTAGGTAGTTAGATGGGTGTACAGGTGGGTATGTAGGTAAATATATGGTGTACAGATGGGTAGGTGGGTAGATAGATGGGTGTACAGATGGGTAGGTAGGTAGATAGATGGTTGTACAGATGGTTAGGTAGGTAGATGGGTGTACAGATGGGTAGGTAGGTAGATAGATGTCTATACAGATGGGTAGGGAGCAGAGGTGGAAAGTAATGAATTACATTTACTCACGTAACTGTAATTAAGTAGATTTTATGAGTAACTTGTAATTTTTAAAGTATTTTTTAAATAGGTTATTTTACTTTTACTCAAGTACATTTTGACACAAGTAATCTACTTCACTACATTGGAATACTCCTCGTTACTGAGTAAAAAAAAATCTCTGAAAACCTTTTTTTTTAGCAACATTTCAGTTCTTATAGTCATCTAGTCATCGGGGGTAGTGCACTATACATCAAATAATTTAAAGTTACTATGTAACTTTTACTCAAAGTACATTTTAAATTGAGTACTTTTTTACTTTTATTCGAGTAGATTTTTAGATGGGTACTTTTACTTTTACTTGAGTAGAATTTTAGCAAATTAAAGGTACTTTTACTCAATTAGAAATTTTCTGTACTTTTTCCACCTCTGCCCCTTACAGATTTCTTGTCCTTTTGTAGTTTGTATTATCGAACAAACTTTACAATCAGACCAATACAGCTCTGGAAAAAAAATCACTTAAAATGATGAGTTTCTTTGATTTTACCAAATTGAAAACCTCTGGAATATAATCAAGAGGAAGCTGGATGATCACAAGCCATCTAATCGAAAATTGAACTGCTTTAATTTTTGCACCAGGAGTGGCATAAAGTTATCCAAAAGCAGTGTGTAAGACTGGTGGAGGAGAACATGTCAAGATGCATGAAAACTGTGATTAAAAAACAGGGTTATCCCACCCAATATTGACTTCTGAACTCTTAAAATTTATATAAATATAAACTTTAAAATAAAAAAAACAAAACTTTTTTTCATTATTCTCATTTTCTGCAAATGAATTAATATTTTTATTTGGAATTTGGGAGAAATGTTGTCTGTAGTTTATAGAATAAAACCACAGTGTTTATTTTACTCAAACATATTTCTATAAATAGCAAAATCAGAGAAACTGATTCAGAAACTGAAGCAGCCTCTTTCCAGAGCTGTATAACCTGAGTAAATATATAGAAAAAAATACTTTAAATAATGATTTAATTTATTAAGGAAAAATAATATCCAAATCAAACTTTCCATTTGTTAGGTAATGTCTGCTTACTATCAGACCTGTAGAATCAAGAAATCACTTAGATAGAATAATAGAACCTGTCTGACAACATGAAGCAGCTAAAAGATACACAGCAAATTTTGTTTTTTGAAATAAACTCCCTGATATTTAATATCAACTCACTTTAAGTGTATATGCGTGTCCATCGATAACACTCTATAACAGAGTTAAAGTAGCTCTTTTCTGGGAGTTGGCGTTTAACTCTGAGTAAAATACAGCTCTCAGCCTGGAACATTTAGGAGTAAAAATGACAACAAAAAGCCTCATTACTGATTACAATAACAATTTCATACTCAACAAGTGTATGCCAGTGTATTTTACCATTGCATGGCAACTTTAATACTGCATTGCAGTTCCAAACAACCATTAAAAAAAAAATATATATATATATAAATATATAATGAAATACCTCATGGAAAGTAGCCCTGGTGGGCAAGACTACACATCTATGGTAAGTTAGGATTAGAGGACACACCAATTAGAGAGTTCAGTCACACTCCTCAACACCTTGGGATAAACTCTGAAACAAACTCTACACCACCAAAGAGTTCCCCTCAACTCAACTTGTAGTTTAAGATGGAGAATAAACTCATATAATTTAACACTTTCACACATTTTTGTTTAACTCCAGATTTTCAAACTCCAGAAATTTGCTGTGTAGCTGTATATAAAGCAACAAGCAATAATGCCCTGATCTGAAGAAATTTAAAAACAGAGGAGAAAACAAAGTCATTGGCATCTATCAGTCTAGACAGTGGGAGCTATTATTCACAAATGGAGTGAACAGTGGAACACTGGTGAACCTTCACAGGAGTGACCAGCCTACCAAAATCAAAAGGGCATGGACAACTCATCCAGGAGGTCACAAAAGATCCCAGAACAACAAGTTGGAATTAATGATTCAATAATAAGAAAAAAATGGTCAAAATTGGTATCCATGAAAGAGTTTCAAAGCAAAAAACACTGCTGACCAAAAATAACACAACAGCCTATCTTACATTTGCAAAAAAAAATACATCTTGATGATCCCCAAGACTTTAAGTAACTATTTTTTTGGATTGACGTGCCAAAAATTAAAACTTTTTGGAAGGTGTGTGACCAGTTATATCTGAGACTGAGCAAGTTTTCGGTAAAGCTTGATTGCGGTTGTTGCCGCCAAGGGTGGCACAACCAAGTTATTAGGTTTAGGGGGAAAACATTTTTTGGCACAGGGCTAGATTGGTTTGGATAGATTTTCTTCCTCAAATAAATAAAAATGATCATTTAAAAAGTGCTTTTTATATTTAAACAGGATATATTTGTCTGATAAAGTTTGTTTGATAATCTGAAAAAAAAAACAGTATGACAAAAAGTAAGAAAGGAATCTGTAAAAATAAAAGGAATCTGTAGGGAACCAAATATTGTTTTTACATTACTGTACATCTTTACTTAGAATGAAGGTTCTAGTGTTCCGATGATTTCCAAAGAACAACACTACACCAACATCTGCAAAAACTGCAGTTGTGTTGTGACAGACTGATGACAGTGGATCATCTTCAGTTTAAAGACAGTTGTGTAGTTGTACTGTTTATTGCTTTATATTGACTGCATAGTAGTTATCTGTGGTGAAGGCTACAAAAAGTAAGTAAGGCCTTTACTTGGATTATTTGTAATGATTACTTTTAAAATCTGATTAATATTTGACTAATAACTGGCTCAAATAGCAGCAACTTTTTGTAGAACACAGTAGTAAAATCAACATGTATCAGTCATAGAGTAATAATATAAAAGATTTTTCTATAACCAAACCATTAGCAAAAGCTTGAAACATGGTAGAGTTTTTCTAAATGAACAATAATGCATTTATCTGTCTACTAACAACACAAACTCCATTAATGCTCCATTGCAACCCAACTGAACCTTTTCGCATTCAGAAACTTCCAATAAATAGCACCTAATTCAACTCTGGCAATTAGCTGAAGCATACAGTAGTTTAGCTGCACAGAATTGATTGTCTGCTCATTTTGGACATTTTATCATTAGACAATAAAATAGAAGTCACAAGGAGTTTTAAAAGTTAAAAACAAACTGGAGTTGCGTAGGCTATTTACTAAATGATTCTGTAGTTGTACTGTTTATTGCTGTTTTTACTGACTGCATGAGTAAACATGCACAGTGCAGGCTAGAAAAAGTAAGTGAACATGTACTTAGATTTTCACATTCTTCAATTTCATTTGGGTAAACCAGGACAACGGGGGGGGGGGGGGGGGGGGATGTTGTCTTGTTTGGTGGAGGGTTGGTTGCGCTCTAACTGTGAGTGTTGACAGGGGGGGGTCTACTGCTCTCACTGAGGCGGCTCAGGGATTGTGTCACACGCAGCACCGTGCGCAGTGCCCTAGTGCCTGTAAATTTAATGGTCCAATGAAGGTAATTTAAAAACCAGGACATTTCCTCACTTTTTGAAAAAAAAAGGGACGTGAAATACGGACATGTCCCGGGAAATACGGACGTTTCATGACATGTCAATTATGAACCAATGCAAACAAGTGGAGTTTAGGAGTGTACACTGCGCAGTCCAGTGCTGCTGCATGATCATGACATTGTAACTTGTATAACTGTCAGTCCTGTCACTGTCTGTCTGCCTGCCACTGATTCTTGTTCTCTCAAAAGTGACTATTTCCCAAGATGCACATGCGCTCAACCCTCTGGACATGCCAGATCATGTGACGCATCTGCATTCCGGCTCACTGTGCTACTGAGATTGCTCACACTTAGACTCATTTAGCATAAATAGGCCCTGATTTTACTCACTTCTCGCCCGGTATTGAATCTATTTAGATATCTCTTCTACCTCGTGATTTTTTTTTGTGTTTGACCTTTTGCTTTTGACCCTTTTTGATACCTCTTCTACTCTTTTGCTTAGCCCTTTGTTGTTTTGTCAGCTTTATTGGTATTGACCTATTTTTGCATTTTTGACCTTTTGCCTTGCCCATTTAACCTTGTTTGTATTTCCTGTGTATGACATCACTGTCTACTCACTCTGGTATGTTGTGTGTTTATGCAGCCATTTTGTTATTGAACCTGCCTGACCCTTATTTAATAAATTATATGTTTTGTATCCATGCTTGTCTGTCCAGTGTTTGACTCCAGTGACAGTAACGTGTTTTACGATCACAATGTGATATGTTAATCTGCTATATTGTGAAATTAGTGCCATAGCTTTATATACAATAAAATTAGCATAACATTCTTTTAGACCTTCTAACAGACCATTTTTTTTAGCCTGACCTGACAGGACCTGGGGAAAGTGGGTGGAAATCTCTGCCTACCAGAGTTCAGGTTGGGCATCAGGTCAGGCTCAGACAGAGGATCTAAACTCTAATGTGGATTAATGGAATTGTATTTAATGTAAGTGAGATCCTGTAGTGAGTGCCAGAGCTATGGGACATTCCATTTCGGAAGTCATGCAAGCATTTAGCATTACTTAATCCACAGTGTGAACCATGTACCAGGAGTACACCAAAAAATACATTACCACCCACAGTGGACAGCGCAGTGGGTGGTAATGACCATGAAAGGTAGTGTCTTGCTAGGATTCTCTGCGCAACAATTCCACAGTAAAGGCTAGAACACGTACACAAAGTGAACATCTGTGTACAAGGGCGTAGGAGCGGGTTTGATATTGGGGGGGACACATTTGCCAATATGCACCAAAGCCCATATAGTTTCTTAGAACAACATTTAAGGAATTACTTTTAATCACAAATAATACCTTTTTTCTGTACTCTGTTTATTATTAGTTACATCCAAGTAAAGGTGACTTTACAACCGCCATGTTACTCCACATTACATTTAAACAAATATGTGTGAAATGTCTGAATTATATACATATATGACAAAAACTGATCAGTTATCATCTGCGCTTTTAATTGTTTCTACTGAAAGCACTTCTTATGATGGTGTCCTTTTTTGAAAAAAGAATGTAACTTTACGTTTCATAGAGATTTTTGACAGAAGTTAATATAAATATTAGACTAAAGAAAAAAAACATTTGGATTCACCTGGAATCCCTCTATTTACTCAGGATTTAGTCTTACTGTGAACTACAAATAAACAGAAGTCAGGTTAGAGCAGTGTTTCTCAACCCTGTTCCTACACATTCTACTGCATATCCCCACTGCCTTCTCTGCTTTAAAGTCACTTAATAAAGTAAGTGGAGGTATGATGTGTCTAATACACTGCTGACATACATAATGAAAAGGATTTAAACAGGTAAACTCAGGAGGACTGTTTATTAGCTAATCAGTTGGATCTGGTGGAAAACACACAATTTCAGGGCAGAGATCAGGGTTAATAAACTGCTTTAAACTACCAACATAAAGTATTGTACTAAATTCTGACTATCCACTACATCTGGCTTCTAGCTAACTATTTTTTTTCGTTTACTATAGTTTACAGTAAGTCCTGCAATCCTAAATTAATAAACACAATTTGAAAATGAAATAGTGATTAGCTGATCAGGGCAAGCTGAAAATAACATATATGTTTTTTTTAAGCTTTGACTCCCTGTCTAGCTAATTCCAAGTTAAGCTAACTGACTAACACAGCTGCAGTTTATTATCACACGGTGGGTTTAATCTGTGTGTTTTGATTTGGAGAGGAGTCTTTTTAACCAGCTATCAGAAATAATCTCAACACAGGTCACATGGTTAGCTCCGTTAGAAAAATCGCCGTATATCCAGATTTACTTCAACACCAGCTAATGCTGGACACCGCTTCTAAATCTCACAGCGAGGGGGAGGGGCTTCTCCTCCACCAGCACGCTAACTCTTCTCGCAAGACCAGCGAGCTGATTGGCTGTTTCTCCTGAAAGGCGGGACTTTCTCCCTGAACCGGCACCGTGATTGGTTTCCCAGCGCTTAGCGGTCGGTCTCTTCATTAACAGTACGACTGAGCTGAGCGAAACTATTTCATTTTTGGGGGGGACAAATCCACCTGTTTCTAACATCCCCCCGGTTCCTACGCCAATGTCTGTGTACATGGCTTTTTCATAAGCTCATAGGCAAATAGAGTTCCTTTAAACCTCTTAAAGCTTCATAAACATGGTTTTACAGGGAATCAAAAGTAGGTCAGTCCTGAAATTATTCAGTGTTTTTTATATAGTTGTATAATTGCTGTAGACATTCCTAATAACCTAAATGGTGATGCCTACCCTATGTGGTCTGCTTTAAAAGTCTTGCGTGTGCAGATTTAGGCAGAAAGGTAGTCAGTGAGTCAGTCAGTCAGTAGACCCCTGTAATGCCAGTGTGACTCACATTTGCAGAACACCTTAAGCTTTTTAGGTTTATTAGTCAGCCTGAAAGCAATAAAGCTTTATCTGGCTGTGCAGAACTGGGTTTCTTTGTTTTCTTGCAAAGGTAGTAATGGCAAAATATGCTATGTTGCCTACATATTGTTGTGCAACTGAAAAAAATAAGAGATCACTTAAAAATGCTGAGTTTCTATGATTTTATCATATAAAAAAAACTCTGGAACATAATCCAGAGGAAGATGGATGATCACAAGCCATCAAACCAAGCTGAACTGCTTGAATTTGTGCACCAGGAGTGGTATTAAGTTATCCAAAAGCAGTGTGTAAGACATTGTACGAAAACTGGACATAGCCAGTACAACCGTTTGGAATATTTTAAATTTGAAAGTAGTCACTGGTGTACTACGTACTGTAACAGATGTTGAACAGGTAGACCATGGAAAAAACAAGACTGCTGACGACACATTAACCCTCCTGTCGTGTTCACCTCCTGCCCCTTACTTTAGTGTTCCCGGTCAAATTTGACCGGTCAGTTTTAACTGCTCTTAAATTAGCACAGAAAACATTTTTTACCACCAAATTTTTATATATATTTTTTTAGCTGTGAACAATGTCTTAAAGCAGTGTTTAACCTGAATTTATAGAATTACACATAAGATAACTGCAGTGAAAGTACAAATAGACACTGAAAATGTATTACAAAATGAACGTTATAAATTATATATCGAAAAACAAACACAAAACTCAACATGAAGGTGTGTGTGTGTTTGTGTGTGCGTGGGTGTGTGCATGTGAATTCATACACATGAGTGGCATGTGATACTCAGGTCAGGTTTGTCATCTCCAGTATAATTCCCTCAATGAACTCTGGTAAAAAGAGTTGGAAGCTGAACTTGATGTCATCCACATGAGATGAGTGTGTGATCGTCTAAGTGAGTGAGTGAGTTGGGGTGGTGTGTATGGGGATATTTTCTGTCTGATGAAAGAATATTTTCTGGTTACCCATTCATTTCCTATGGCGGTCACTTTTGACCGGGAACACCACAGGTGTAACAAGGTTGAATAAAACACTCAAAATTCAATGAAAGAGGTGATCATCACTTTTATGTGTTCAAGTGCATGGTGTGGAGGATATCATAAGGCCTTGAGGCAATCAGATGTAAAACACAATATTTATGAGTGTTTTAAGTTGTAAATCGGTCAGATTTGACCCGAACACGACAGGAGGGTTAAACAACCAAAACAACTGCTAGTAACATCTGCAACAACCTCCAGAGGGCAGGAGTGAAGGTTTTGCAATCTACTGTTTGCTTGTTTTTATAATTTAAACTAATTTTTTTGGACCCTTCAATTTTATAAAGGCTCGGCTGCATTGAAAATGAGGGGTCCCCTCAATGTATTACCGAGTGGAAATAAAGGTTGATTGAGTGATTGAGATCCTTCATCATCAGCCTGGAAAAGCATCACAGAAGAAGAATGCAGAAGGATAGTTATGTCAGTGGTTAACAGACATGATGCAGTAACTGCAGAGAAGGATTTGAAATAAATTATCGTCACTGTCCAATGAAAAACATGCATCTTCCAAAACAGCAACTTTACAGGAGAGAGATAATTTTTTTTTTTTTGGCATGTTTGTCACACTTTAAAGTAATGTTTCGGAACATCAAACCAATTTAAATATTAGTCAAAGACAACACAGGTAAACACAAAATGCTATTTTTAAATGAAAGTGTTTCTTATTAGGGGGGAAAAAATCCAAACCTACATGGTCCTGTGTGAAAAAGTGATTGACCCTTGTTAAAACATACCGTCACTGTTGTTTCTGACACCTGAGTACACCGTCTCTAGCCACACCCTGGCCTGATTATTGCCACACCTGTTCTCAATCCAGACATCACTTAAATAGGACCTGCCTAACAAAGTGAAGTCCACCAAAAGATCCTTAAAAGCTACACAGCATGAGAAAGAAGGTAACTGAGATCTCTCAGTCTGGAAAGGGTTATAAAGCCATTTCCAAAGCTTTGGGAATCCAGCGAACCACAGTGAGAGCCATTGTCCACAAAGGGTAAAGACATGGAACAGTGGTGAACCTTCCCAGTAGTGTCCAGCCGCCCAAAATTACTGCAAGAGCGCAGCGACGACTCATCCAAGAGGTCACAAAAGACCCCGCAACAACATCCAAAGAACTGCAGGCCTCAGTTAAGGTCAGTGTTCCTGCCTCCACCTTCAGAAAGAGACTGGGCAAAAATGGCCTACAAGACAGAGTTCCTAGACGAAAACCACTGCTGAGCAAAAATGTGACCAATAGTGCAACTATTTGTTTGTAGAGGGATGTATATGCATGTACTAGTGTTAGATTACACCTCTTTTTTGAAAGCAAGCTTTCTGTATTTTTTTTTTTTTGCCATGCTGGTAAATACTGTAATTATGTTGTTTATCTTCATGTCTAGCTTTGCTCTTCACACCTCCCGTCTTCCAAATCTGACAGGAACACTTGCTTTTTCACACCCTCTAAATTTAACCACCGGCTAGCTGATACATAGAGTCGTGTCTTGTGCCAAGAATGGAAAGGAACCCCTCTTTGATTGCCATTGTGCCGTTAAGCGAGGCTCGTAACCCCAATTTGTTGGAGAGACGCTGCAACACGTTCCTCTCTCACCCCTTACCCCGAGCACAGCTTTGAGCTTTGAAGAGGGCTAGCCCAGCCTTGATTAAAGATAAAAAAGATGACTAGGCAACAAGGTTTACACGGAATTCAGTCTGGGCATCTTCTGTTAGAAACTGAACCTCTTTGACCCATGACTTGCTGCCCATTTATTGCACAGCACCTTTCTGGAAGATAAGAAGAAACCTCCTGCCTATTGAATGTCAATAGGCTGGTTTGCGTTCGCAGGATTCTGTGCTTTTATGTTTTGAAAGATTTCTCTCATAATGGAAATGTCAGTTCTTATAAATGTAGTGCTATCTGATTCTCACACGCTTCAAAAAAGAACAAAAACACACAGTAGATGTTTACATTTCATAGATAGACACTATCTAACAATACGGTACCAGTCACATCTTCTCATTCAATGTATAGATTCTTTTTCTTATTTTATACATTGTAAATCAATGTAGTAAACGTAGTGTCAAACAATCCAAAATACTCTTCTGAGGCTGGTATCTTAAAAAATATTGTTGTACAGGATAAAATGATCCTGTACAACAGTGGTAACTCCTGGTCTTCCCCTCCTGGGGCGGTACTGATGAGAGCCAGTTTCATCGTAACATTTTTAATGGTCTTTGCAGCTGCATTTGAGGATGCTGTTCTTGAAATGTTCTTCAAATAAACAGACTGACTGACCTTCATTTCTTAAAGTATTTTTTTCTTTACTTAGTTGAGTAGTTCTTGCCATAATATATATATATAAAAAAAAAAACGTTACTCAAACAGGGCTATTCACTGTTTACCAACTTTACCTCTTCACAACTTTAAAACTGATGCTCTCAAACACATTAAGCGGCAAGAAATCCAAGTAATTAACTCTTGAGTTCAGCACAGCTGTTAACTGAAAGAGTTTTCAGGTGATTCTACCTCAAAGCTGACTGAGAAAAAAAAAACAAGATCTTATCTTAGCAAGATGAGCTACTTTGAAGAATCTAAAATATAAAACATATTCTGGTTTGTTTAACACCTTTTTGTTTATGAAATAATTCCATATGTTTTTTCTTCATTTTCTGGATGACTTTAGTATTAATCTACAATGCAGAAAAGTTTTAAACAATGAAAAAAACACTGAATTTAAAGTGTGTCCAAACCTTTGACTAGTACTGTACATTTCTAAAAATTTACTCTGAATAAAAACATTAATACTCTTGATGTTGGGGGTTGATTTTTTGCCATGTCCACAGTGCTGCCTGATTAAGTTTAATAAATAACAAATGGGTAAAGAACACAATTATTGGTAACAATTATATTTTCCTTAAATATATAATTTAGGTATAGAAATTATTCACATATCTATGTTCATACAAATATCAAGCTACTTTAATGCTTACTGTAATATATTATATTGTTTTCATATACAGCTGAGGTAAATCTTAAGCTGCTCAAAATTTCATGATAATACACTGCCTGGCTACAAAAAGAAAAGAAAGAAAAAAAAAGTTGCCACCTGGGTTTTATTAAGCAAATGTTTTGGGGATGCTGCGGTTCTAGGTCAGGTCTAGGTTCAGCAACAGTATGTGCTGAAAGAATGAGGTCAGCTGACTACCTGGATATACTGAATATAGACCACGTTATTCCTGCAATTAATGATTTTTTTCTTCCCTGATGGCACGGGCATATTCCAAGATGACAATGTCAGGATTCATAGTGCTGGAATTCTGAAAGAGTGATTCAGGGAGCATGAGATCATCATTTTCACACATGGATTGTTCACCACAGAGTCCAGAGCTTAACCCCATTGAGAATCTTTGGGATGTGCTGGATTGAGAAGGCTGTGTGCAGTGGTCAGACTCTACCATCATTAATGCTGCAAGATCTTGGTGGAAAATTTAACGCAACACTGGATTGAAACAAATCTTGTGACATTGCAGAAGCTTATTGAAGCAATGCTACAGTGAACGTGTGCTGCAATCAAAGCTAATGGCTTTCCAGTAAAATATAAAATAATATAATAAAATTATAAATAAACAATTTGTGTGACCATTTTTGGTGGCGACTTTTTTTGGCCTTTAAGTGTATATCAGTGTAATTAAAATCATTTTAGAAACTCAAAACGTACAGTATGTTTAAAACTGAACAAGGACACCATGAACACTGTTCAACCTGTTTTTAACTTATGGTCAACTACATTTTAATCAAATGGCAGGTTTACCTAATACTCTCCACCTTGTTGTGCAGCTTGCAATAATGGGGCAAAAACGTGTTACAGGAAATAAAAAGAGAAAATAAAAAATATAATAAAAATATATGATTTCTGGGTAATCTGAAAAATGTTATATATTGTTAGTAATTAACATATTAACACATTTGCCTCCCAGCACTGGGGTCTTGGGTTCAAGTCCCTATCTGGGTGGAGCTTCCATGTTCTCCCTTTTTCTGTGTGGGTTTCCTCTGGGGGGACTTTGGTTTCGTCCACAGACCAAAAACTTAGAGATCAGGAAAATTGGATATTCTTAATTACCCAGAAAAAATTGGATACCCTACAAATTGCCCTTGTGATTGAATGTGTGTATGACTGTGCCTACATATGAACTCTAGACTGGGTCAACTCCTCAGTGCCGGATGCAGGCCCCTAGGTGAACGTCCCTTTCCGGTTAAGAGTACGCTGTGCACGATTGGCTGCTGCTTTTCACTGGTATGTGTTAAGTGTGTGAAAAATGTAATTGTAAGAATCCTTGAGTGCCTCGAGTGGCAGAAAAAGGCACTATATAGGTGTAATTGTATAGAATATTATGGTCGATTTAATCATTTAATATGTAGATGCACACCAGATTAATTAATCTGAGTAGTTTAATGATTAAACATAACAAATACGACAATATGACAGAATTAATGCTGATTGATGAAAGAGACAAAGTAAGACAAGACACATCTTGTGTGTGATATTAAATGTGGGATCACTATTTGGCAAATGTCAGGTCACTATTGCCCTTTTTATGTTTATGTTTTCACTGATTTTTGAAGCATTAATAACCTAATATTTAATCATAAATAAACACTTTTATTAACCGTTTATAAACTCTTCATAGAGTAGTTTTTTTTAAAGTAGTGACAATTAATATTTAAAACTATTAAAAAATATATTTTTTAAGTTTTGAGGTCCAAAAGTTACAATTTTCTGATAATGACCCAACAACAATACCAACAGAATGTGACTGCAAATACAACCTACCAGAATCTTCTCCTGTATAGCTTTTCCCATGAACACAGCCTACACTATATAAAAAAAGAACAGTTTCTTGCATCATCTGAGCAGTTGCTCAGTTTTTGCATCATAGCCTGAGGGAGAGTGTTGTTAACTCTGGCAATTAGCCCAAACATAAAGACTGCCCAGTTTTAATTAATTTCTGCAGCCTATATTCTGTGCATTCTTCTGCTGCCCTTATCATTAGGCAGTGCAACATTTCACACAATTGTACACAATTTTATGCAACAGCAGTTATTCCCAGAAAACAGCGGCATTACATAAAAACATGTTTATCGTTATTAGTCAGTTTGACATAAACAATAATAACTAACATTTAATTTGCATTTTCACTTGCGTTTAATGAACATTCATTTGCGGAAACCTAAACAGCACTTGGAAGCTTGTTTATTGGTTAAAGTGATGGATCATATTTTTGTTCTTGGGTGGATTGCGGTCAAAGCCTTTGAAGAAAAGCATTGAAATAAATGAAAATGTAATTAATTAATAATAATTTCATACTCGTTATTCTGAAAAAAAAAAGAAATATTTTGAAAATGAAATTGCATTTACTGAAGAAGTGATTACAGCTTAGCAGTGTTGCGATGATATAGGCGTGTCTAGCGTGTAGAGGTGGTTGCTAGGGTGCTATTAATGCTTTCTATGGTACAGCTGTTAGTTCCTAGGTTGTTGCTGAAGTGTTGCTATGGTACAGCTGTTGAATGGTTGAAAGGCCTTACTATGGTGCAAGTGTTACGATGCTTGTTACGTTGCTGTTTTTAGGTGTTTGCTAAGGTGTTGATTGCTAAGGTCTTGTTAAGTGGTCACTAGGTGGTTGCTCTGGTATCTGGCTGTTGGTTGCTAAGGTGTTGGCTGCTAGGTTGTTGTTGAAGTGTTGCTATGTTACAGCTGGTGGATGCTAAGGTCTTACTATGGTATGAGTGTTTCGATGCAGGTTACTTTGCTGTTTCTAGCTGGTTGCTAAGGTGTTGATTGCTAAGGTCTTGTTAAGTGATTACTAGGTGGTTGCCTTGGTATCCAAGTTGGTTGCTGTGGTGTTCATTAGTGGCTGAGAAGGCTGCTATGCTTATCCTAGGTGATTGCTCTCTGGTTGCTTGGTGTTCCTATGATGTAGCTTAGTGGTTGCTAAGCAGTTATTATGGAATTTAATATAATTGACCAAAGAAAACCCTTGAATGACATTAAAGCCTAGAAGCATAGAATTTTATATTCATGTACTTTAGTTGTATTTTGTGGTCTTTCAGGCTTTCTGGTGTTGCTGAGCTCACCAGTGCATGGTTTTTCATTAAGAATGTACCAGTGGTTGATATGATCACTCCAAAACTTTCTTTACTACCTCTATCCCTCAGTTTTTTCCCCAATCAAATCATGACCTTCTTCACTTGCATCAATATTTTTATGCACTGTAGCTGTACATGCCTTCACTACATTGCCAACAGTGTTTGCTGACCCATCCAGCTCACTGAACTCAAGTTCCAAAACCTTCTATATTGCCACAAATATATAAAACCAAGCACATAGGCATGCAGACTGCTTCTACAAACATTAGTGAAAGAATGGGTAACTCTCAGATCAGTGGAATCCAACGTGGTACCGTAATAGAAATCCATTGGTGAAATTTTCTCACTAATAAATGAAGAGTTTGGTTCCAAAACGCTATATTGATAAAATCCATTTTTATCAATTTGAGTAAAAATGTGTTTTCTTTAGCAAGAAAGTGGTAGGCTGAAAACCACCGTTTTCTGTTTCAAACTGTCAAATACCATACTAAGGTTAAAATAACACAAACAAATCAAATCAAGATTTTAATATTTTAAGATTTGCTTTTAAAAAATAATTAGTTTTTTCGCAAAACACAATAAATCCATGCCATGTTTTTTTTTTTTTTTCAAAATGTCTTATATATCCTTTGGCATCAATAGAAATTTGTTTTTACTGAAAATGTGCAAAATACAATAATAAGTAACAGTAAATTGTACATCTGAATATAATAGTTTGAACATTGTGCCTAAAAACACAAATTTCAAAACATTTATTTTTGAAAAAGTGCAAAATTCCATTCTTTACCTTTTCATGTACATGAGACTTTTTTGATGGCTTTCTGTTTTTTTCAATAACTGCTTCATGAACAGGCTCCTCTATACCATCAAACCGTTCATTTTCGCTGACTTTGAGAGTGAAAAACGAAAGTGAAAGTAGGCTACACAAAATACCAGCCGGCTCAACAGGGCGCGTGCTATGATGTTTACATTCCATAGCTCGTGGAATGCTGCACTGTGATTGGATGAGGGGAGATGTGGCGTTCTGCGGGAAATCAAGACTGGTGTTTGTTGCATTTTGGAAAGAAAGAGAGAAAGCAGGGCAGTATTACACGGCGGATGTGGCGTTTTGATGAAAATTGAATATTGGCTTTTCAAGAGTGGTCACATAACATTCTGATTCTGGCTCTAACTCATTTTTTTTAAAAAACAGCGTTTATTGCGTTTTGGAATCAAACTCTTCAAATATTCCACAGTCAACTGTCAGTGACTGGGAATGAAAACAACAAAATGGGATCAGCAGATGCTGATAGCAAATAGTGTGCAGATGTTGCCAACTTTTTTTCAGAATCATTTTTGGTACCCCTAGTCACAGAAATAAACTAAATCTGACAAAAGTAATAATAAATAAAAATTCTATAAAAATGAACAAATGAAAATTTATTTTGAACCCCTGAAATAATATGAACAAAGAAAAATGTTAAATCAAGGTGTGTCCACTAATTAGCATCACAGGTGTCTACAATACTGTAATCAATCAGTGGGTCTTTATATAGGGCTACAGGTCGTCACTGTGCTGTTTGGTGACGTGTGCCACACTTAACATGGACCAGAGGAAGCGGACGAAATAATTTAGAGTCTCAAGAGATTAGAAAGAACATCCTAGACAAGCATGTTAAAGGTAAAGGTTATAAGACCATCTCCAAGCAGCTTGATGTTCCTCTGACTACAGCTGCTCATATTATTCTGAATTATTATAAGATCCATGGAACTGTAGCTAATCTCCCTGGACGTGCCAGCAGAAGGAAAATTGATGACAAATCAAAGAGACGGAAAATAAGAATGGTAACAAAGAGCCCAGAAAAACTTCTAGGTGAACTTCAAGCTTAAGGAACATCAGTGTCAGATGGCACCATCCGTCACTGTTTGAGCCAAAGTGGACTTAATAGGAGACGACCAAGGAGAACACCATTGTTGAAAACCAAACTGGAATTTGCCAAAATACATGTTGACAAGCCACAAAGCTTCTGGGACAATATCCTATGGACAGATGAGACAAAAATGTAACGTTTTGCCAGGGCACATCAGCTCTATATTTATTAAGCATATCAAAAAAAAAAAAAGATCACTGTCCCTACTGTGAAACATGTAGGAGGCTCTGTTATGTTCTGGGTCTGCTTTGCTGCATCTGGCACTAGCTGTCTTGAATCTGTGCAGGGTACAATAAAACCTTAAGACTCAAGCTCAATCTCAGTCGCAGGTTATGGGCCTTGTAACAGGACAATGACCCAAAACACAGCTAAAACACCCAAGAAAGGCTAAGAGGAAAACATTGGATTATTTTGAAGAGACCTTCTATGAGCCCTGACCTAAATCCTATTGAGCTTTTTCGGAAGGAGCTGAAACAAAACGTCTGGAAAAGGCTCCCTTTAAATCTGAAACAACTAGAGCAGTTTGCTCATTCTTCTGTTAAGAGGTTCAGAATTCTCATTGACAGTTACAGGAATCTTTTGATTTCAATGATTGTCTTAAAATGTTGTGCAACAAAATATTAAGTTAAATGTACCATTATTTCTGTTCAGGTCTGTTTCATTAGTTAATTTTTTTAAGTAATTCTATTGAAACATGGTTGAAAAGCAACCACGTGGGCAATCGTAAGGACTTTGAATTTAATACAAGCAGCAACCGGTAGCCAGTGGACTCAATGAGTAGTGTGATCAATCACTGCAGACCTCCAAACTTCATGTGGCCTTCAGAATAGCTCAAGCACAATGTGTAAAGAGAGCGCCGTGAAATGGGTTTCTATTGCCGAGCAGCTTCATCTTAGCCCGAAATCAACAAATGCAAGGCAGGTGAGTGGATACTTCTGGCAAACATAGTGTATGCTTAAATATTTATCTGGAAAAAACACTGACCCCTCTTCAAGGTTACTCCAGGTTATTTATTGCTTTGTTCAATAGTGCAGCATTAGTCCAATTTATCCTTCACGCTTGTTG
Source organism: Astyanax mexicanus (assembly GCF_023375975.1). NCBI lineage: Eukaryota > Metazoa > Chordata > Actinopteri > Characiformes > Acestrorhamphidae > Astyanax > Astyanax mexicanus. Next base: position 21,589,817 of record NC_064417.1, on the reverse strand, counting down.
CAGCCACAGCAAATACTAACGATATTGCTGCTCTGCAGAAACAGGCCAGTCTCCGCTGTGTGACGTCTGTTGAAACTCTGGAGCCTGCGCATTTCATCATTGGGGAGTTGGTGAGTCAGTCAGTCAGTAGGGTCATAGACTATTTTTGGCTAACTTGCTTTGCAGAGCAGATAAAATAGCTCTATTTCTGGGATTTACATATTCATTATAATATAGGTGTTCTCAGTGAACACACAGAAGCTCTGTACTGAAGGAGAACAGAACCAGTCTGTGCGACTTACAGTGCTTGTGATTCATTATAGCGTCAGTAGCCATATGCTCTCTGCTAGTTCTTCTTATACTGACAAAGAGCATCTTCATTACACATTTTGCCAAAAGTGGCTACTTGCCTGCCTCGTGTTTGGTGATGTAAGGCTTGGATGCAGCTGCTCAGGCATGGAAATCAATTCCATAAAGAAGGGGCGTTGCTAGGCCTTTTTTTTAAAGGGGCTTAAGCTCATCTAAAAGGACTCCCAGCTCCCCTAAAAGTAAAAGCAAAAATAACTTATGTTTAATAACTGTAATAATTTAAAATAAGCTACAAAATAAAATCTTATAAAGCAGATAATTAAACGAGAATTTAAAGAACAAATGAAAATAGTCATTTAGAGAAATATTGTCAATGAGCTAAAATACCAAAAAGATGCACAGCTTTCAGACCTCAAATAATGCAAAGAAAACCAGTTCGTATTCATAAAGTTTGGAATAAACCTGTTTTTTAAATGACAGTTTTCATACATCTTAGCATGTTCTCCTCCACCAGTCTTACACACTGCTTTTGGATAACATTATGCCACTCCTGATGCAAAAATTCTAGCAGTTCAGCTTGATTTGATGGCTTGTGATCATCCATCTTCCTCTTAATTATATTCCAGAGGTTTTCAAATTGGTAAAATCAAAGAAACTCATTATTTTTAAGTGGTCTAATTTTTTTCTAAAGCTGCATTTACTGTAGCTTTGGCAAACACAGCTAGGAGTGTATCAAGCTAAGAGTTACAAACATACACTTCAATCAAGCATATCAAGTATGACTACTTCCTTGTTTCTACGCCATTGCCATACAGTATTCGAGAACCTTGTAGTTCTATAATTACCGACTGTAGTCCTGTATCTGTTTCTCTGCATACTTGGCAGGACCCCACAGGAAAGACCTCAAACACCTCAGTATTACTGCTGGACTGGAAATAGTCCACCATCAGCATCCTGTGGGTAGCTTCCTGTGAGCGGTGTCTTTTGACCACTGATAAGGACTACAGGTGGAGCAGATGGGTAGGAGTGTCCAATAGAGTGAACGCAGTGTTTAAAAACTCTGCTGTGTTGGATCCAATAGCTGGTCTGTGGTATGCAGAAAAAAACAAATGGTTTCTTTAAAGAAGATCTAGCCATGGTTTGAGTTGAAAGAGAAGATCTACTGCTTTCAGTTGATCAGCCGCTTCTTCTCTATCTTTCTCACAGGACCATCTGCTAGCTTGAAGGTTGCTAATTAGGAAGATAAGGCAGTAAATGTGTTACATGCTTTGTTGGGAATAGACGGGTCATAGCCTTGTTGTGTTCTGATCGCCTGCGTGGTTACAGTGCTAAAAATGGGCCGACCAGTTGCCATGCTCCCTCAGGGCTATACATAGAGACGGAACGCACTATGACAAGCAACTTTCGCATTAAATGCCCTTCATCCGGACCTGCATGTAGCTGAAGAATGCCTGTGATTTTTCAGTCAAACGCGAGCGCTCATTAATCCTGATCCTCGCTCAGCCGTGCTGAGGCAGTCGTCCATATTAGCCCATGCTGCAGCTGTCAGGCTGAATGATGTCTTCACAAACACAAAAAATCACACGTGGGGCTTCCGTCCGTGGAGGCTATTCGCTTAAACGTGGACCTCATAATAATGGACACAACTAAATAAATCCTTACTTATAAAGCCTCAATTATTTTCCTCTGAGACCATTACTGAAAAAGAAATCTAATCACTTGCAATTGACTGGTCAAGGAGGAAGGCCAGAAAATGCTTAACACATAGCAAAGGATACATTCACACAGCAGACGGACTTGGTCCAAATTATAGATTTTTTATCTTTTTTAAAACATTCGTCTGAATGGTTCGCATATTTTATTAGTTAACTTTTATTTCTTATTTTATTTCTTCTCTTATGTTCTTTATTTCCTTTTTATTACTTTCAATATTTTTTATAGTTTTGCATTATTGCTTTTTAACCTATTTTGATTAGTTTCTCCTCTTGTTATTATTGCTATTATTTTTATTTTATTTTTTAATTAATTTATTTAGCTTAATTTTAATTGTTATTTTATTTGATCTATTTTTATGTTTTATTCGCTGTTATTTTAAAATGATTAAGTATAATTATAATTTCCTCTGTCATGTCAATCCCTGTATTTGTAAATGCTCGGCTACAATGAAAATGAGGGTTGCCCTCAATGTACTTCTGAGTCAAAATAAAGGTTGATTGATATATTTATTGATTGATTGATTGATTGGCTAGGTTGTGAGCCAAGCCTTTAAATTTTACATAACAGAGACATCACCCCAGATGTTTAAGGTTAGGGTTAGTTTATTGCCTTGCTTTACCTCCACTGAAACCCTTACTCACTGCTGTTGTCCAGTTTTCCATCAAGTCTTGTCCATTTTTCCTTCTCCTCATGGCCTTTCTTTCCTTCTTCTTTGACAAGTAAGTCTCATGCATTCTAGGACTGTGCACTGTATTGTCAAGATATTGGTGATACCATACATATCACAATACAGAGGTGAAGATAAAATATATTGTGTTACTGTCCAACTGCTCATTAACGCAAATGTCGAATCAGCCAATCACATGGCAGCAACTCAATGCATTTAGGCATGTAGACATGGCCAACATGATCTGCTGGAGTTCAAGCCGAACTTCAGAATGGGGAAGAAAGGTGATTTAAGTGAGTTTGAACATGGTATGGTTGTTGGTACCAGACGGGCTGGTCTGAGTATTTCAGAAACTGCTGATCTGCTGGGATTTTCACACACAACCATCTCTAGGGTTCACAGAGAATGATCCGAAAAAGAGAAAATATCCAGTGAGCAGATACAGTTCTGTGGGTGCAAATGCCTTGTTGATGTCTGAGGTCAGAGGAGAATGACCAGACTGGTTCAAGCTGATAGAACGGCAACAGTAACTCAAATAACCACTCGTTACAACCGAGGTCTGCAGAAGAGCATCTCTGAACAACAGCACAACACGTTGAGCCTTGAGGCGGATGAGCTACAGCAGCAGCAGCAGATCACACCGGGTGCAGCTCCTGCCAGCTAAGAACGGGAAAATGAGGCCAGACATTGCACAGGCTCACCAAAAATGCACAATAAAAGACTGTAAAAACGTTACCTGGTCTGATGAGTCTCGATTTCAGCTGCGACATTGAAATCGCTTGTAGGGTCAGAATTTGGCATCAACAACACGCAAGCATGGATCCATCCTGCCTTGTATCCAGCTGGTTCAGGCTGGTGGTGGTGCAGTAATGGTGTGGGGGATATTTTCCTGGCACACTTTGGGCCCATTAGTACCAACTGAGCATTGTGTCAACACCACAGCCTACCTGAGTATTGTTGCTGACCATGTCCATCCCTTTATGATCACAGTGTACTTATCTTCTGATGCCACTTCCAGCAGGATGATGCGCCTTGTCATAAAGCGTGAATCATCTCAGACTGGTTACTTGAACACAACAATGAGTTCACTGTACTGGAACGGCCTCCACAGTCACCAAATCTCAATCCATTTGAGCACCTTTGGGATGTGGTGGAACGGGAGATTCGCATCATGAATGTGCAGCCGACAAATCTGCAGCAACTGCTTGATGCCATCATGTCAATGTTTCCAGTATCTTGTTAAATGTATTCCAATCAATCCAGTGTTGCAAAACATAATATTGACACTGTAATGCCACAGACAGGAGATGCTTGCTGTAAAAATGTAATAATCAGAGCTAAATCAACAAACTTGATCTGAGTACTAGCAACAGAACAAACCACAAATAAGACTGACCACAACATTAGAGCCAAATTATAGTCCAAAAGGGCAAGACGAAATTAGAGACAAAAGCCAAAAGGTAGTTCATACACAGAAATAGGTAAACAAAGAAATAATGCTCAGTATGCAGCTGAAAACAGGGGCAATACTTTGCAAAAACTGGACATACAGGCTGGTATATATACACATGGAAAAACACCAGAAATTACTCAGAACACAGGTAAGACTGATCTAACAATCAGGTCCTGATTGGCTGGCTGAGACACATGACTGAGAGGTGCATTCTGGTAGTTGGAGTTTGTAAAGGAGGACAAGTCTGTAGAGGCACTGGAAGGGGTGACAGACACCCCTAATGGATTCAGTTCTGGCTGTTCAGACTGAGTATCAATACCAGATATTGAAGTTGCCCAAATCGGAACTGAAATTGTCAAATTCAGTGTGTTTTTGATGTTCACACTCCCAAACAAAAACATATGTGTCACATATGACAAAGAAAGATCAGATCTGGGCCACATTTACCTGCTGTATCAATGCAGCCAATGTAAAAGAACACAGGGAGTGGCCTGGCTGAGGTCTCACACCGCAAATCTGCAGCTGCCTGATTAAAAGAAGACTTGCACTGCAGCTGCTTGTGCTGTGCTATGCCTTTTAGTCAAGCTCCTGGGGGATGAGATTTTACAAAGTACAACACTGCAAATAAAAAGGTGCAGAGTCCCAACTTAAAGTTACACCCTGCTGTGAGGGCTAGATTAAACAGGAGGGCAAATCGAATTTTATTTCGACTATTCTAAAAGGCTGAGTTTGGCAGAGCTTAAGTCTGTGATTAGTTGATTTCCTTTTTGTGTGGTGCAAAGAACAAAAGTAGAGAATAACCGAAGTAATGAAGTTTCTGCCTTTGAGCTTGAATTGGGTTTGTGATGAATGGTGAGCCTAGTTGCTTAGCAGTGGTCTATTGATCTGTTGGGAGTTCTCATAGAACATGAGCTTTACAGTAAGTAAGGTGTCCAGTAAGTCTAAAACAGAATAGAAGAAACTAATGAATATGAGGACCTACTGTCCAGTAAAGCAGTACATTGGTTCAGTCAACATACAATGGCAGATTTACAGGGGTTGGACAATGAAACTGAAACATTTGTCATTTCAGTGTGGAAGGTTTCATGGCTAAATTGGAGCAGCCTGGTGTCCAATCTTCATTAATTGCACATTATTGCACCAGTAAGAGCAGAGTGTGAAGGTTCAATTAGCAGGGTAAGAGCACAGAAGAGCTCAAAATATTGCAATGCACACAACATTATGGGTGACATACCAGAGTTCAAAAGAGGACAAATTGTTGGTGCACGTCTTGCTGGAGCATCTGTGACCAAAACAGCAAGTCTTTGTAATGTATCAAGAGCCACGGTATCCAGGGTAATGTCAGCATACCACCAAGAAGAACGAACTACATCCAACAGGATTAACTGTGGATGCAAGAGGAAGCTGTCTTAAAGTGATGTTCGGGTGCTAATCCGGATTGTATTCAAAAAACATAAAACCACAGCTGTCCAAATCACGGCAGAATTCAGTGTGCACCTCAACTCTTCTGTTTCCACCAGAACTGTCTGTTGGGACAATAAATTATTGTGGTCTAAAACCAGGTGTTTCAGTTTTTATTGTCCAACCCCTGTATTTTGTGCCCTTATTATCCCTCAAATTAAATCAAGCTGTGCTATAAATACACTACAAATTGCTAAATATGGTTTATATGGTTTAAAAGGAAACTCTGTTGTTCTGTATCAGATGTGTCCACATAGATGGTTTCAGGCCAGTATTTTTTCCCCTGGGTCTTGCGAAAAATACCATAATAGTTACATAACCTGTGCCCATTAGATAATGTTACAAAGATGGACAATACTTTACTAACCGGACAGAGTATGCACTTGAGCTGACACATTTGCCCAAGGTGTATTACATATGCCAGCTCCAGAGACGCTCCCCCTGAAGAAATTTCTGATTAAGTGCCGTGCTGAAGGGCACCACAGCAGAATGCTGTCACTTGAAATCAAACTCATGACCTCTAGATTCATGAAGTTCTCTGACCAGTGGCCTACCATCACTGTGTCTAACCAAAACGGGAGTGCAGCTATACAAGTGCAGCACTATTTCTGCACGGCCACTGTGGTTCAAAACTCTTGTGTATCTCACATATTCCATATTGTATATAACTGTAGATATATAAATATATACAACTCAGAATAACATGCAATTATTTATTTGATTACATTCTCTACACTTAACTACAGTGTTAACAAGATGTCAGACACCTAAAGCGAGCGTGCTGTGCACATTAATTAACCCAATTAACATTCACCCATGTCACAGTAGTGCAGTCGGCTCACAGTTAATGACTGCACATACGTGGTACACATATGGCTGATATTTGCATTTATATGCAAATATATTGGAATGCTGTCCCAATATAACGATTCTATGTGCAATATTTTTCTCATTTAATATTTTATTGGTTTCAAAGTGATGGCAATGTACAAGAAAATAGCACATTCATCAATCTCAACAAACAAACAAAAATATTTGTTTGTAGCAGACCAAGGAGCACCAGTGTTATTAAAAAGATTGTATAAAAAAAAAATAGATAGATACAGAAGTCTACAAGATTTAAACATCCTACTGCTTTGTTCCACATTTCATAGTATGATTTATGTATTTGAAAGTAAAATAGTTTTACTTGGTTATTAGTGTAGATAACAATTTTACTTATGACCTTGTTAAATTTACACACAGAGGTTTCACCTAAAATCATTTCCATTTTTTACGGATTATAAGGTGCACAGTATTAAGGGCGCACTATCAATTAATTTATATTTTCTGGTCTATTTTCATACATAAGGCTCACCAGATTATAAAGCGCATTTAAAGTGACAATAGTAAACAAAACTGTAATTAAAATGAAACTGTAAGTTAAATGAGCGCTGGAAGTTATTCTACACAGATTTCTCTCCTAAAAACTTTTTTTTTTGTGTAAAGTTCTTGCGTTTAGTTAAAATAAGCTTAGATTTTCAGTATTTTACTGCGGTTAGCAGCGCTAGCTGCAGTTAGAAGCGTGTAGCGCTAGTGAACTCCACCAGACAGCGCTACTTTGTTTAACACAGAAAACATGCAAATCAGATTCAGTCCGATATACTCACCTCTGAACGACGAAAGAGCTAGCGCTGCAGTTAGTGGTTAATGCTTATACTGCTCCAGCCTCTGTGCTGGAGATATTTACTGAAACTCCTGTATAACGCTGTACTTCAGTGGAGTGGCTTTACTGCTCCTAACAACCGGACTGGTAGAATTAATACATAAGGTGCACTGGATTATAAAGTGCACTGTCTATTTTGGGAAAATTAAAGGATTTTAGGTGCAACTTATGGTGTGAAAAATATGGTAATCTTTGATATATTTTTGTGCTTTTAATAAATGTTCAATAATATACGTAATCATGACCATAACATATGTAGAATTAACCCTTCTACTTTTTCACATCTCCAACTAATATTTTAAATATTAAGTCCAAAAGCATGTAATTTCTTAGGAGTGTAATGTGTTCTATGTAGTGTATTTTTATTTAAATATATCTTAGCTTCATACTTGGAGTAGAAAATTTATGTTGTTCGATATAAAGTTCCAGGATTTATCATCTAAGAATTTATTTAGTGTCAACATTCCATACCATAATTTCTAAGCTTGCTTTTTAAGTTTTAATTGGGCAAAATATTGAGCAATGATAATCTCTAATTTTCATATATAATTTGGATACAGGTCTATATTTAAAAAAATGTATTTGAGGGCTCCAAATGGTTCAGCGGTCTAAGTGCTGCCACTATATTAAGGAGATTGCTGGTTCGAATACCAGCCATGCAGCTTACCATCAGCTACTGGAGGCCTGAGAGAGCACAATTGGCCTTACTCTCTCTGGGTGGGTAGATGGTGCTCACATCCCGCATCACTCCAAAGGGTGATGTCAATCAGCACAGGGCGTCTGTGAGCTGATGTATCAGAACAGTCACACTGCGCTTTCCTCCGAGCATGCTGTGAAGCTATTTGGTAATGCTACATTAGCAGCAGTTCTAAAAGACATGGTGGCTGACTTAAAAAAAAAATTGAAGTTTGTAAAAAAAAAAATGTATTTGTATTAATTTGATCAATTGTTTTCTTTAGATGTGAATATATATATCAATCAGATATATGAACAGTTCTTTCATTATGTTTATACATTTATAGCTCCATTTGACACTACGTAATGGTTTCTTGTTTAATGTAAATAAAAGATTATATCATACACCAGAGCTTGAAAAGTGTTTCGTATTACAAAAATATTGCAGAAAGCAATATTTAAAATTCGGTTGGCATTTGAAAAAAAATAAATAAATAAATAAATTTTAAAAACTTGCATCTTTCAAGTGTATCTATTTCCATTCTTGGTTGTTAAGATGAAAATAATAAAAAAAAACTGTCCAGCATTTAGTTAATCCGTTTGAAATACTGAAATGTGCACTGTGCAATATGAAAAGCTCTTATTTGCATTTTGTAAAGAGTTGATGAGCTTGATGTGGGTTTTCTACTGGAGATCTAGATCTCTTGAATGGTAAACTCACAGTCTTAGGCCTCGTCCACACTAATTCAGATATTTTTTAAAACATGCACTTTTATGTCCATCTTCAGCAGCGTTTCTAAAATCCTCTCTGTTCTCAAAAAATGCAAAAACAGCCCTAGAAGACTTGTGTCAGGATCTCAGCCCAGCAGGTAGAGATAATAACTTGCAAAATTGTTGCAAAAGATTGAATTCCTCAAGCAACAGCATAAGAGCCAAAATAAACTTAAATATTGTGCGAATTTGAGTCTTATTTCTTAAAAACAAGACTTTTAACAGTATGATTAAATACTATGTTTAAACAGCAGGATGTCACACAGATGTAACTTCTATTTTGTAATGGGGAAAAAAAAGCATTATTTTGTGAAAATATTTTTTCGTTTTACCTTAAATGGAGTGGTCCTTTTTAAAGTAAACAATGATCAGACTCTCAGTAATGTATTAACAACATATCAGTGGTGTAGAAGCATTTATCAGAATTTATTGGTGATGTCTACTGAATTCAGTTGTATTTCACTTTATTAGAAGAGTCCATCTTAACACTTTGGTGTGTTTGTTCTTCGTTTTTGTCAGTTCCTCTTTCAGGTCTTATAACACAGTAATTATATCAGACAGACACATACCATGAGCTCTTTTACTCCAGAAGCCATTCGGCTGCTCAAAAATGTAATCATTTAAAATATAAAAGGAAGCAGAATTGTTATATGTTTCTGGAACTGATCATGTTTTGGTCTAAATTTTACCAAGCGCCTGTTTTTTTTTTTTTTTTTGTACTTATTTTTGAATGTATAGACTTTAAATATATGCACACCTAAGATATCTTTTCGAAAATGGTTAGACTAAAGTGTATATGAGTTAAACGCATTAGATAATTGATGATAGTTCATTACATGGCTTATTACTTTGACTACATGAAAAATACATGGAGAGCATCATGCAGATTTATTTTTCTTGATAATCACACCTCTAGGATACATGTAGATTACTAAAAACCTGACACTCAGAGCAGCCTATGCCTTTCAGTATTTTAATCAGGACGCACAAAGAAAACTATATACAAAAATGTAAACTTTTTAGTGTAAATAAATAAAAATGTTTAGTGCAAAATAACTGATTAGTAAAAACTTTATAAAGTAGTGCACACACCATACCTAGCTTTAGTTTGAGTGCAGGTAGTTTCACACTTTCTGTGGACACTTTTGAGTCATTTACTGATATTATTTGGTTTGAAACATCATATAAACATGTTTGAAGCACTAAAGGTAAATAATATTGGTTGGGGAAGGAGATCTCACTATTTTTAGGTGTTTTCTCAATGGGTTTCTTGTAGATGCTTTACCTCACTGGGATGTCTTCACTATTTTTAGAAAAAGTAAATTCTGACCTTTCTAACCATATATGGATTATGTTGATGTGTGAAGGGATTCCTGAGTAATTAAGCTGAGAACACCGAGTGCAATTTTGGATGGAAAATCCGTCTGTAGGGTTCTAAGGGTTAATATCTGTAGAACCTGAGAAATCATTGATTATATAACAGCACTAATACATACAGTAGTATATGCTACTGTAACTGGAGTTTAACTGGATTAGGGATGAGATTAGGAAGGCAGATTTAGGATTAGGATTTGGACTGAGGTTAGGTTTTAGGTAAGTGGAGGTGGCAGTCTTTTTCATGTAACATATCAACAGTATATCTACTTAATGTAAGTTATGCATCAACAGCACATTTTCACAATATTCAGGTGATTTGCTAGTGCTACTATACTGATATGTTGCAAATATAAAAAATTTACAAGGACCATGTAAAACAGTCAATTTTAAATCCAAGTATAATTGCAGGGCATTCTAAGGCAGTACAATGATGTACATGGTAGCATTGTCAGCATTTTTATTAAATAGCTGCATAATGCTTATCCATACAAAAACACTAGAATCTCCGATCTATATCAATGGATAGGAACAAAAATACCCTAATCTGAAGGTAAAATTACTGTTTCTAAAACATTCTTTAAATCTCTGATAAAATCTGATACAAAAACTCATGAAAAGTTTGTAGAGTTTGACTCAGTAAAACACAAAAAACATGATTTTCAGCTGTATTTGTCTACTTCTTAAAGGGTTTGGCTTTATTGTAAACAGAAGCCATGCTAAACCAGTAGCTGGAGACCTCATTTATAACATCTCTGCCAAAACACAATGTCATGTCTGGCACCTAAGGAACTTCTGTCTCCCCTACACTCAGCTCTCCCTGCGATCTTTAGCCTCCGGACTACGACACCCAGAATGCACCTCACGCTGACATCACTTCTGATCACAATCACATGACACTGCATACAGCACTCACAGGAAGCTTATCACCGAAATATTGATTACACCTGTTCACCCTCCTATATATACACCTGCACCCCACTCACTCGTCATGGAGTATTGATTTGTATTTCTTCGACTCTGATGTTTTCCTGCCCTTTCATTACTGCCTCACTGTTTATGACCCTTGGACTGCTTCTTGTATATATAAATGTTTTTAAAAATAATGTTTTTAAAAATATGAATAAATAAAAATAAATGTTTTTTTTTTAATATGAAGAATATGGAGCCTTACATTCAGCACAATTATTGCAGGATTATTGATCTCTGTTTATTACTTTAATTACATTTAATTTAAAGAAAAAAAGAGAGAAAAAGTGCATTCACCGTGTTGTAGGATATGCAGTAGCAGTAAACCAGTTCCAGGGCAAATACTCTCTTAAGGCTCTGTATACTGAATTAAAGTAATCTGTTCTAAAAATGTAAGCAATTGGTAGATTTTTTTTTATTTTTATTATTAGTATGAATGAATATTATACTGGGAGATGTTTACTTACCCTGCAGGCATGTAACAGTATTAGATGTTATCCTAATGTCATTTCTTATTTATTTATTTATTTATTTTTTTGGAGGAAATCATTAATTAAATAGATTAAACACAATTCTGGATACATGCACTTGCCATGAATCTAAGTGAGTGTGTGTATTAGTTAATGGTGTGTGTTTGTGTGTGCTCACATTCAGTTTTTTGACCCTCTAATTTCACAGACTTATGCATTCCCTCGCTATTGGGCGCATTTGATCTTGCCATGACGCCCCCTCCCTCCCTGTCTCCTCTCCTCCTCCCCGCCCCTCCCCTCCCCTTCCCGGAAAAACCTGTGTTCTCGCAGTGTCCCGACATGACTTTCCTATCATAAATTCCCGCTTTCGTTCTCAGGCGTGGAGTCAGTGAACTGGATCAGATAAATGTGCGGCTGGAAAAGAAATCACTGCAGTACCTGGGGATACCAAGCTAACAAGGGCCGCCTCTGCTTGCACTTCCAAACGCGTGAATAATTAATGCATGTCTGTTTGTGTGCTAGCTTCCACGCTACGCCATGGCAAATCCTCCCCAGAGATGACTTATGCACTAATAAGTATTTCTGGCAGATGCCTTAACTTTGAAAACTACACCGACTGGATCAGCAGAAACGGCACAATCACAAAATACTTTCGCAGTTGTGGATTTCCAAGGAAAAGACAAAAAAAAAATAACGTAGCAGTAAAAAGAATAAAAAAAAATATCTTGTGTCATACATTCTCATTGAAAATGCCGCAGTAATGTGTCTCCAAAGCACTTCTGCTTCCCGCCAGCTCCTTTCTACCCTAGTTGGAGTTTGTCCTGAGGGGAATACCCCGCGACATACTTGAGAAAAGATGGATAGCACTCCAAATTTACACAGATAGGCCTACAGTTCCAAGTGAGTCTGCAGAAATACTACTCACTCGAGGGGGATTTTAAAGAAGCTCTTTCTAGAACCCCCTTTTTTATACAATGTTTTACCTATATACTTGCCGGCACACAGTATCAATTGCTCAACCATCGTTTCTAAGAACTTGCCATTTGTACGATGGCAACGCAGGGGGGTTAGTCGACGAAGCTCTTCTCGCATGAACTGCCAACTATCCTAACATTTCCAACAAGAAACAATGACACGGGCCGCTGGAAGTGTACCCTCATGAGGGATAAATATTTAAAGAGCTTGTAGAAATGGTACATCAATGGTCACAGATGGAAATGTATCAGAACAGCCCGAATTTTAAACCTGCCGAGCTTCTGAGATCTAAAACGTTCACAATGGCACAGGGGATGACAGTCTAACAATGCAAAATTGTCTGGAATGAAAAACTTAGGGAAAAGAAAGAGGATGATATCTGAAAGAGAGAGAGAGAGAGAGTCTCCTAATTCTGATTCCTGGTACATTTTTAAGAATATTTTTTTTTTAGAGTTTTAGAGCTTTGTTGGCTCATCACCAAGCCAGTTATCATTACCGTTTGCAGTACTATGCCAAATCAGAAAAAACAAAACAAAAATGGCACAGTATAATACAAAGCAGTGTTTTACAGTGTTTTTCTTACTTTTTTTATTTGCAGTATAAACACTATAATCACAAGATATTGATAAAATCATGTTCCTTCTGGTAAAACTCTAAGCTTAAGACACTTTCCAAACAAAATTGGGACAAAGTTGGTGAACCATTTACCACTCTGTATTGTTGCCATTCCTTCTTTTAGTTAATTAAGTGTTCTAAGTGTTATTTTGTCTTCGGTTAGTACTGCAAATACGTCTTAAAGTGTTTAACAATACAAAGTCCTTGTTGCCGTTTTTTTTTTTTTCTTCTTTATTTTAGACATTCACAAGATTAGGCCAGTTCATTTCCTTTACCCTATTCGTCTCCTGTCTTGCCATTGTGGTAAATGGAGCAAGTGGTCTTGCATTGTCTTGTCGAAAAACACAAGATAAATATGGAACGTCACATTAACCCCATGCCATGATCAACCTTGACTTTATGGTTCAGAGAACACAACCTCAATTTAAAAAAAAAATAAATAAATAAATCTCAATCTCACATATCGCTGTTTCGAATCCTGTTCATGTAGCTCGCCATCGGCTACTGGATCCTTGAGAGAGCACACTTGGCCATGCTTTCTCTGGGTGGGTTGACACCTTCTCCCCACATCACTCCAAGGGGTGATATCTGCAACACGAGGCGTCTGTGTATCGGAACCGAGTGGCTGCGCTTTCCTCCGAGTGCTCTGTGATGCAACTCGGCAGTTCGAAAAGAAGCGGTAGCTGATTTACATGTATCGAAAGAAAGCATGTGTTAGTCTTCACCCTCCTGGTGTGTTGGGGCATTACTAGTTATAGGGGAAGTCCTAATAAGTGGGTTGGGTAACTGGCTGTGTGAATTGGGGAGAAAAACGGGGAAAAAAGTTCTCTCACTTATTTGTTGACAAGTTCTATTATTTGGCACACAATTGTAATAATAATTACCTGTTTCACATCACATCATTATCATTTTTACCACCTTTTTTTAATAGTCCACATGTCAACTTTTTTGGAATGTATTGTAGGTCTGAAATGCAGGAACCAATGCATATTAACAAATTAAATTTGAGCAGATAAGATAAAAAACTAAATATATTGGATTCAAACCGTCAATTTTCCATACTGTTGCAACATTATGCATCTTGCTTTGGGTAGTTTCTGCAACCAAAGGGCCCTGAGAAATTATGCTTTCCTCCCACCTGTATAAACATGATAAGAATAGAAAATGTTGAGATTTTTAGGAGAAGGGAAATTACTATATTTTAAATAGAAGTTAGTGTAAAAAATATTATTCCAAATATTTAAGAGCATTTCTATTAATCTATTCATCCATAATTACAGTACCAGTCTGAATAACACCTGAACACACCAAGTCATCCAAACTATGGAGGAGCACATAAGGAATCATGTAGTAACTTAAAACTGGTTATACAATCCAAAATACTCTTTAAAGCATTTAGGTGCATTATTTGGTTTGGTTTTATTTGGAAACTTGCAGTTTCTGAGGTTGGTCTCCTGTGCAACAGAAGTAACTATTGGTCTTCCTTTCCTGGGGCAGTCCTGATGAGTGCCAGTTTAATCATAACCTTTGATGTCTTTGCAGCTGCACTTGAGGATACTTTCAAAGTGCTGAACATTTTTCATATTTACTGACCTTTATTTCTTAGTAATTTTTTTTCGTTAATAAGTTGAGTAGTTCTTGCCATAATATGGATTAGAACATGACTCAAATAGAGCTATTCACTGTATATCAACTCTACCTCTTCACAACTTTACAACTGATGCTCTCAAACACATTAAGAGGACAAAGAATTCAAGTAATTAATTAATTCAGCACAGCTGTTAACTGAAAGCCATTTCAGGTGACTTTTTGTGCAAATGTGATGTGCAAGATGTGCAAAGCTTTTCATCGAAGCAAGAGGTGTCTAGTGTATTTATTTAGTAACAGGGCAACTACAGGGTTCAAATGATGTAGAAACACTCAAGTTGGACGAAAATGAACATACTTGTTTTTCATTGGACCGCAGCAATATGTGTACTATGTAATTAACTGGATGATGTGTTTTTATAAAATTTATGTATACTAACCAGTAACCCCTAATCAGAGCGCATTCCTGCCTTACAAGCATTTATTTATTGATGTTTCAAAACCACTACTGATCTATGGACTCCATCTGACTTCCCCCCAAACTTTTCTCTCCACATGTAGCCCCAGCAGACACCGCAGTGAGTGACAGAGCTCACGGCGCTCCTGACCCACATCCATCATCATGCATCTGCATTACCCAATGCGTGTGAATATGCATGTGTGCATGCAGGAGAGAGAGAGGGGCCAGCTCAGTGGTGAACTGCTGAAGAACAGAGGGATGACATGATTGATGGTCTAGTTTAGAGATGCAGAGTGTGATGCACTACTGAGCTGCAGCTAAATTAAAGGCCAGATTTCAGAGAGGGATATCTAATGCTCATCTGACTCACTCAAATCTGCCAGACAACACCCTGGCTGTGTGAATAAACAAAGCCGAAACATTCCAAGCATGGCGGGTTTAAGGCCCTTAGTGACATCCTAAGCCTTCAACCCTGCCTAATTATACACTGGCAGTCAATAAAAATCTGTGTGTGTGTGCGTGTGATACGCTGATGTATAGCAGTGGGTTTATATCTGTTTATATTGTCTGCCCAAAATCTTAACACTTGGGTAACATTTATGCAACATTATTTACAGTCTTTTATTTATAATAGCAGTTCTATTCAGTTTTATTGACAGTCCTGTATTCATCAGCTTGTCCAGAAATGCATGTCTAAAGTGTGATCTTTAGAGGTGACTTAAAGCATGAATTACACTACTCAATTCTAGGGGGTGCTCAGGAGCAAGAAATCCCAATCCTCGCATAATTCTGCAATAAATATGATTTTTCGAATGAACTGCCCAGATTTAATGTTAAACAAACCAAAAGTTTTATACTTTAGATTTTTCTAATTAACCACATTTGGCTTTGAGGACAGATCTTTGTTTTTTTTTTCAGCGTCTTCATGAGGTTGAGTCACCCGGAATAGTTTTCTCAGCAGTGCTAGCAGGAGTTAGCAGCAGGCTACAGGCCAATAATATTCACCTCTGAATTGCTAAAGAAATAGTGCTTAGTGCGGTTAGCAGGTAATGTTAATGCTGCTCCAGTCTTGAGTCTCCAGTCTTGAGAACTAAACTATAGAACTGGTAAAATTCATACATAAGGTGCAACAAATTATAAGGAGCACTGATGACCTTTGGAAAAGATTTTAAGTGCACCTTATAGTGCAAAAATCACACATAAGTGAACACACATCCCCAGAGTGGTGGCCAGACATTGCTGTGGCACCCAGGGAGCAGTGAGTTAGGGGCCTTGTTCAAGGGCCCAACAATGGCAGCTTGCCCAAGGTATTGCCCAGGTATTGAACCCACAACCCTGTCATCAATAGCCCATAGTGAAATCGCCACTAACTTTGTCACGTGTTCTGACATCAGAAATCACCACATGCTAAATCGGATCGGACCAGTCCAAAATGCAAACTTAACAGGAGTAGGAAAACATAAGTCTTAGGTCATTTTGGAGTATGTTTTATTGGTCCATTCATCATGAAATTTGGACACAATGTAAGGAACAACTGTCAGATTGAAAAAAGTGAAAAACAACTAAATAAAGATACAAGAATATTGTCCAAAAACAAAGATATACTATATTCTTACCAAAGGACTATTAAAAGGTATCATTCTGCTAAAATTATTATTATTTTTTGTTCTTTGTGAAATACTGTGAATGCTGCATATGAAACTGTTTCTCAGCCTTCCTTGTCTGCAGTAGCTAGTTTAAAAAAAAAAAGCCTCAGAGAAACGAGATGATCAGAGAAACGTTAGGGTGTCTACATCAACCAGTGACTTCATGGCCTCGCCCATTTCGGTTCAGGACCGACCACAGGCATGGCTAAACTCGGGCTACAGCATTAGGAGCTTTAGCTAAGGTGAAGCTTACAGCTCTATATACAGCTCTGTTTACGGAGCATGTTAGCATTAGCTACCCTGTGTAAGCAACTCTAGGTTTACACTAAGGAAGCACGGTTTGACAAGGTAGCTTAATTCGACAAAACACTGGTCAAAGCGGGTGCAATTCGCATCTGATTTTATGATACAGAGCGGATTCTGGGGCTTCAACATGGTGAAACTGCTCAAGCACCGAATCAACAAGTCTGAGGTAAGAGTTTAGTAGCCTTAGTTTAGCTAAAAGAAACGTTATCAACAGTGTGAGGGGAACCACGCATCCGCGAGTTAGGGGTATTCGAGGGACCGCTTAAGTCTGATGTTAAGTGAAGTTTAATGGTTAACATATCTACCACTAAGTGCTTTCTCTTTAACTAAGGCTGTATCTCTGAAAACATTTTGTCCTTTGAGTTTTAAAGCCATAAAACAGACTGTGGGGGAAGGCAGCAAGGCATTCTCTGTTGCAGTGCTGTTAGCCAATCAGAGGCGATATATTTGCATGTATGAGCAAGAGCCAAAACCTGTCTTTCTTTAGAGACCACTGTTTCAGTGATCTAAAGCAGGGCTAAATAGAAACACCTGAGCACTTATTTCACTAAAAATGGCTCACATTACATTCATTCATACTAGAGACCACAACTAGACTTTTTAAAATGAATTTAAAAACAATGGAAATGAGACCTTTAAAATACATAAACAGTTTGTATAGTCTCTGTAGAAATTAACTGACAATACAATGAGATGTTATGGAGCAGCCACACAAATGTTTAGACCCATTAGAAACATAAAACACTGGGCTGTGAAACAGTGTAACTATTCCATCTGCAGTGATGGGGCTCTGTCCAAAAGCTATGGGATGAGTTGGAATGGTATTTATTGATGCAGAGCTCATCATCCAACATCAGCACCAGGCCTCATTAATGCTTTTGTGGCTGAATGTAATCCAGTCCTCACAGCAGTGTTCCAGCATGTAGTGTAAAGGCTTGACAAAAACACAGAGGCTAAACTCTCCATTAATACCCTTCATTCCATAAGAAACATTGAATAAACGGGTGAGTACAATGCTTTGAGAGTATAACATCGTTCAATAATGAGACAAATTAAATACAGAAAACACAGGATTAACAATAAAAAAAAACACTAGACACTCACAGGACATGGCGGCTTGGGGGCCCAACGCGTAATACCCTTTTTATAGCAATAACAGGCACAGAATTTCTGATTTTGCTGTGTGTTTTGCCTCCCACCATAACATAATTCCCATTCCCCCACCCCCTCCCCCTTCAGCACCATTAAATATATATCGAAACATTATGTTCGCTTATGGCCTTGAAAGGATTTGTGTGTTATACTGAAAGACAACAAAGTACACAGATTAGCTTTTTTAAAGAGAGACTTTAGGGCATTTTGCCTCGCGCTGGAGCTCGGCTTTGAAACGCCACTCGCTTTTAAAGAGAAAAGAGAAAGGCGTGAATTGATCTTTTACAAAAACTCATTTCATTTCAGACTGAAGAGTCTCTGCAGTGCGATATGAGACTCAATGGGAAGTTGAAAAGTCAGGCGGGCCATTAACTTTAAGTTATGCCTTATTGATCCACCTGATTATTTGGCTGTCTTACTGCTATTCCCACCAGTCTGAAAACGGCCTAATGTTACACCAGCAGAGCAGCACCACCTGGGATGCTTTAGGGCATGAGGCACCTTACACTTTTATAAACTTTAAAATATAGTTTTGGAACTACTGCACCAGTTAAATGTCTGAATTTTATGCATTTTAGAATAATACCCAAGTCCTCCAAACTATGAAGACAAATACATGGAATTATTTAGTAAATGAAGAAAAAAAAGACCAGAATGTCTGTTTTATTAAAAACTCTTCAAAGTAGAACCTCTTGCTTATAAGATGACCGCTTTGCACATCCCGACATTTTCTCAGTCAGCTTCATGGGATAAAGGCGTGGTCTTAAACTCATTTTATCTGTGGGCTGCTGAAGTCTAGGTCAGGATGGGGCACATGAGGACATTCTGCTATGCCAGGTGTTCTGATGAGTTATGCTACCCATCAATATGTGCTTCCTAAAGACACTGCACATGTGCTACTATTTCTAATGTGTTTTATAATAATTCAGTTTTTTTTTTTTTTTTTTTTTTGTGCATTTAACAACCTGGATTCACTGTCATTACACTGTCAAGGTTTAATGGCAATTAATAACAATAATAAAAAAATATTATCTTAAAAAAAAAAATAAAAAATACAAAAACAGATTATAATAAAACCTTACTACCATAACTTTACCCTGAAACAGTGATTTAGGCTTTCCAAAAATAGAACATGAACTTCTACTGGAAACATGCTCTAATATTGCGCTTATTTTGTATTTGTGTCTTTAAATATACAAAAAAAGGGTAGCACTGTTTGACAGGGTAGCACAACTCGACAGAACGCCGAAACACTTGATTTGCCATTTGGGCGTATCTGTGATGTTTTTAATTTAAATAAAGCAACAGATGAAGTTAATTATGAAATAATAAGATTTTTTATTTTTAATCAAACTCAGTATGATCTAAAGTTTTATAAATCCATATTCTGCCATTTTCAGCTTCTCCTCCGTGGTTAAAAGCCACCCGCTGTTCTCTGATTGGCTGGACGCAGCGTCTCTCTCTATCGAAATGAAAAGGATGCGTTGTGCTAGTGGACACGTACTGTGACGGAGAGAGGGTGAGTCTTTCTTGCGGGTGGGCCGCAATAACACTTACATTTTATTTCAAGTATCAGCCCACAAAATATCGTTCTGCGGGCCACGAGTTTGAGACCCCTGAGGTAGAGTCACCAAGAATAGCTTTCAGTTAACAGCTGTGCTGAACTTGTCAAGAGTTAATTACTCGAATTTCATGCCTCTTAATGTGTTTGAGAGCATCAGTTGTAAAGTGGTGAAGAGGCAGGGTTGGTATACAGGGAAAAGCTCGATTTGAATAATGTTCTAATCCATATTATGGCAAGAACTACTCAACTAAGTAAGTTGAGAACACAGGCTGCAGGATCCCATTAATGTAACATAAAATGAAGATCAATCTCTGGCACCATACAAAATTATACCCCACACCATAACACCAGGCCTCCTGGATGTGTGATGCGTGACAACAAAACCAAGTTTCATTACTGTTGATTGATTCCTTTAATTTAATTTCAAAGTCAGACAAAGATAACCTGAGTAAATATAAAAAAAAAAACTGTTTTTAAATGCTAATTTAATGTATTGAGGGAAACATCTATCCAAACCAATCTGTTTTCACTTAACCTCATCTTAATCAGACTTTGACTAGGCTACTCCAAAACCTTTGTTTATTATTATTTTCTTTTTCTAAGCCAATCAGATGTGGACTTGTTTGTGTGCTTTGGGTCATTGTCCTGCTGCAGAACCTACAAGCTGAAGTACACATAATGGCCAGACAATATGCTTTGGGATTTTCTGGTAGTAGGATAATTCTGAGAAGAATTCCTGATTACCTCAATTACAGCAAGTTGACCAGGTCTTAGAGAAACAAAGAAACAGAACATCACACTACCCCCACCATGTTTGACTTTAAATATGATGTCATTCTTCTAAAATTATGTGTTAGTTTTACGACAGATGTAACAGGACTCCAAAAAGTTCCAACTTTGTTCGTCAGTCTACAGTTTTTTTTTTCCCCCAAAGTCCTGGGGATCATCAAGATTTATTTTGGCAAATTTGAGAGGCTTTTGTATTTATTGCAGTCAGCAGTGGTTTTTGCTGGGAACTCTTCCATGAAGACCGTTTTTGCCCAGTCTCATTCTTATAATCAAATCATTAACACTGACCATAACTGAGGCAAGTGAGACCTGCAGTTCTTTAAATGTTGTTATGGGTTCTTTTGTGACCTCCTGGATGAGTTGTTCATGCCCTTTTGGAGTCATTTCGGTAGGCTGGTCACTCTTGGGAAGGTTCACTAGTTTTCAATGTTCTCTCTATTTGTAAATAATAGCTTCACTTTTAAGCTTTAAAAATGACTTTGTAACCTTTTCTAGACTAATAAATATCAGTGACTTTGTTTTCTCATCTGTTCTTGAATTCCTTCAGATTCGGGCACAACGTTGCTTTTTGAGATCTTTTTTTCCTGCTTCATGTTGTCAAAAAGGTTCTATTTAAGTAATTGTTTCCCTTAATAAATGAAATTATCATGTAAAAATGCTTTGTGTATGTACTCAGGTTATCTTTGTCTGATTTAAAAAGTTTGTTCCTCTGAATAAAATGTAAATATGACAAAAAAGAAAAAAAGAGAGAAAAGAAATCTATAAGCTGGAAAATACTTTTTTTCATGGCACTGTAAGTTTTTTTTTCAGTTTGATCAATCAATCGATTAAAAGCAACAAAGCAACACTGCAGTTCTGATGAACAAAAATTGTACTTCGTCAACATTATTCTTCCATTCCACAGTGACTGTGATTCTTATGTTTTATAAAACTGCGTCAAAGCCAGTTCTAATGGCGTAATCAATAAATGACAAAAAAAAAATGAAATAAGCAAACATTCAAGGGGAAAAGTGGTTAACAACGCCTCTTAATCGACATGTGTTTTTCTTTTCTCCTTTCTTTGTTTTTTGAAGTATGAATGTTTATTCTCAGCCAATATGGGCAACTTAACGCAGCTTGAAATGAAGGCGAGAGAACGAAAAAGGGGGGAAAAAAAAGCGATAGAGAAGCAGGAACAGAGGCAGCATTTCATCTGGCATTCAGCAAAGCCGAGCGGAGCTGCAGCCAGAGTTCCATTAGCATTCTCGCTGCACTCGCGCTCCTGCAGCCTTGCTGCTATAATTTGTTTACTCTTAATATCGCAGCGACAAATTCCAATACGAAATACATTTGCATTCTTTATGGAGGTGTTGGTGGTGGTGGTGGTGGGGGGGAAGGCATTCTATGCCACCAGCTGAGCCTCTCACACTCAACATCAGATGCCCTAAATGTGGGACGCTAATAGGAAGATGCTGCTTCTTCAAAACTGGGTAAACCCAGTGGAGGCTGGTTTATTTTTGAGAGAAGAAAAAAAAAAAAAAAAAGAGACTACAGTATAAAAGACAGAAAGATTCTATCTAGTGACGTCATAGAAGACCCAGTGTGATCCCTAAAGAAACACTTGAGCTTGTGTGAAGGACGAACAAGTGTGAAGGACGTTTAGAAGAAAGAAAAATCCAAATAATGTAAAATTGTAGTGCCATATTAGCACAGTGTAACAGATTATTTCACACCAGCACTATGTGGTCCGTTTAAAACAGACTCGTACAAACGGTCTGTTTGTACCCCTAGAGCAGTTAGACTGAGCAGGTGTGAAACAAGCAAACCGCTTCAGAATTTGTTGACCTCTAACAGACCTCGGTCCGGTCCCAAACTCTGGAGTAATTCACTTGTGATGAGAATGTGAACCTGTCTTGAACCAAACCAGCTATCAAATATACTCCTTTTATCTAAGCTAAACTGCTGATAAGGCACAGGTTAATCTGATATATAAGCCGGATAACACTAATTACCACAGCTATGAACCAAACGCTGTCTCTGCTCCATGCTGTTTACACACACAATGTGTGCTGCGTTCACTCCTCGCAGCACGTCACACTGAAAACACTGTGTTTAAAAGCACAGCAGCAAATTTTTCACACTGCACATATATATATATGCGCTGGAACACAGAATCCTCTTGCTATATTTACTTTCTTGCTCCCGCGCCAGACAGCTCTGACCAATCAGAGGAGACAATGTGCTCATCTGGTTTATTGGTGCGCATTTTGGTGTGTTTAGGTTTGTTTGGGGTGTTGTTAACTTGCAGATTCTGAGGAGAAGGTAACTTTTGGTCTTTCTTTTCTGAGGTCATCCTGATGAGTGCCAATTTCATCATAATGTTTTTGATGGTCTATGCAACTGAACCTGAGGATACTTTTTTAAAGTTCTTGAAATTTTTCCAGATTTACTGATCTTCATTTCTTAAACTCATTTTTATTCTTTACTTAGTTGAGTAGTTCTTGCCATAGTATGGATTAAAACATTACTGAAATAGAGATATTCACTGTATTCACCAACTCTACCTCTTCACTACTTTACAACTGATGCTCTCAAACACATTAAGAGACAAGAAATTGAAGTCAATAACTCTTAACAAGTTCAGCACAGCTGTTAACTGAAAGCTAGCCCAGGTGACTCTACCTCATAAAGCTGACTAAAAAAATCCAGCCAAGATGTGCGAAGCTGTCATCTAAGCAAGAGGTGCTAAAATATAAAACACATTCTGGTTTGTTTAACACTTTTTAATTTATTAAATAATTCCATATGTTTTTCTTCATGGTTTTGATATTGCAAAAAAAAACCCTCAAATTTAAGAGGTGTCCAAATTTGAACTCTTTTATAAAGCTTTAAAAGGTTCTTCACACTCACAGATCTCCCTTGATTCTTATAAGTGCAAAACATGGTGCTTCTATGGAGCAACCTTTAATTGGTATACCTACTTTACATTGTGTGCAGTTTTTTTTTATTTATTTAAACTTTAGAAAGTTAACAAAAGAACAGACATGGTTATCAATAAAACATCATCCACTAATAGGTTCTCCAGCGAATCAAAGTGGTCTTTGATTTACTTTGATTTATATTAACACTATTAAGTGTTAATAGTTTGTAGCTGAGAAAGTAAAATTTTATGATGAGCCTTTATCTGTTGTAGAACTTTGTTTTATTGTACCTTATAAGTCTTCACACTATAAGTTTCACACTTAAATCACATAAGTGATTTTTTTCCAATAAAATCGGCACTTTTAAGGAACAGCAGCTTCACATCATATTGAGATTTTTTTTTTTACATTTCTTTAAGGTTCTTTAAACACACACTAAACTAAAGAAACCCCTTTTCTTGAGGCAGATTTTTAAGAGTGCACCTGCAGTCGGTGTTCACTTTGTTAACATGCAGACTGCTTAGTTCTTCCAAAATGATAGATAGTAGCTCTGATCTTGGATAAACTCAAGAAGTGCACTGGGCTCCTTTGCATTCCACTCTAACAGTCCAAACGAAGCTTTCTCAAGCTATGAAGCTGCAGAAAACACTGGTCAGCCCAGGGGGAAATAGACTACTTGTTATGCTCAAGGCTTGGGGCGACCTTATGCGTTCCCGTGGAACACAGACTAAAAAATCCAGTGTGGATTTGCAGAGCGCATCAGGAAATTCCAAACATCTTCATGAAAATGTCAATCATTTTAAAGAACTAGGCCCATCCCGAATATAATAGCCTCGGTCGAGATGGTATCTGGCGATGACCTTTGGCTGGACTAGCTGGGTTTCATTGATTCATATCAGTGGCTGCGCTTCACCGGCGGGGGCTCGGATGCATTTGTTCCATGCATCAAATCAAAGTGAGCAGAATTGCTTTGGAATAGTAAATGCTGTGCACTCTATTTTGAGACCATTGACGTAATTGAGAAAAGCCTCTTGATACAAAGTTACAAACTCACACACTTACTTATGGATTAGGACACAAATACCCTTTCTCAGGCACTGGAGAAAATCATGACCTCCTTTTAATGTTTATTTTGAGGATATCAATGCTATAAATCAACATGCTGTAACTGTATTTCTACACTGTAAACCTAAATAATGTAAATAAATGACATTTGTTTTATGTAAAACTCGATATTTTCAAACATTACTCATAAATTCTGAATTAAGTAAACATTTTTGCTCACATTAACATTTAAATAGAGATCTTTTATCAAGATAAAAATATGAAGTTTAACTTGTGTTGTTGGTAAGGTTTCTTTTTTTTTTTTTTTTTTTTTTTTTTACAATTTTGAGATGAATTTTGAAGAGATTTAGCCAAAGCTTTAGTAAAAGTTCTACTAGGAGACTTCTGACATAATTCTATGTCATATATATTTTCACCAGTCACTAACCTGTACAACCACAATTTGTATAAATTTTAAATAAATTTAGTGAGTTTGAACAACTTACACTAAATTAGCTTAGCCTGTTGCCATTGACCAATTCTTTTTTTCCTGGCTTTTGGAACAATAATGTATACAGCTCTGTTAAAAATAAAAAAACACTTAAAAATGATGAGTTTCATTGATTTTACCAAACTGAAATCATCTGGAATATAATCAAGAGGAAGATGAATGGTCACAACCCATCAAACCAAGCTGAACTGCGTGGTTTGCTGAATTTTTGCACCAGGAATGGCATAAAGTTATCCAAAAGCAGTGTGTAAGACTGGTGGAGGAGAACATGCCAAGATGCATAAAAACTGTGATTAAAAACCAGGATTATTCCACCACATATTGATTTCTGAGCTCTTAAAACTTTATGAATATGAACTTGTTTTATTTGCATTATTTGAGGTCTGAAAGCTCTGCATCTTTTTTTTCAGCTAATTCTCTGCAAATAAATGCTCTAAATGATATTTAGAATGTTGTCTGTAGTTTATAGAATAAAACAATAAAATGTTCATTTTACTTAAACCTGTACTTATACATAGAAAAATCAGAGAATTTTTCAAAGATTCTGATTCAGATTTTTTTTTTCAAAGTTGTACATTTTACACATTTGTATGCATAATAATGTAAGGTAAATGTAAAGTTTAATCAACTCAAGTTTTCAGTAAACATTACTTAAACCAGGGAACAAATTACCTCAAATCTTTTAAGTAAATTTAACTTATCCACGCTTACAGTGTAGGTAATTGGCCTTTGTTGTTTTTTAACCACCCTAGTTGAACAAATTCGAGAAACAGAGCTGCGGAAAATACTATGATACTAAAATTATAACCACATCACAGCCTTGCAAAGTCAAATTATTGCTATAATCGAATTCTTCTGCCTCCCAGAGTCATTTCAGGCAATCCATCTTAATCTATTTCTAAAAATTCACTCTGCTATTAGCTTAAATTAGCTACAGCTTATTAGACAGCCACAGAACTTTTAGACACACAACAGCTCACGACGTCTGTGGCCCCGGATGTGTCGTCTGAAGCCGGACAAGCTCGTCTGAGGGTTAAAATCGTGTGAGTAACGTTTGTGCTGCACTCTGCTCTCCCTGGTTAGAGGCAGGCGCATGCTGGAGGGCAGTATTGTTCCAGGGCTCGACTCATAAAGTCAAGCCTTTATAACAGGAGCGAGCAGAGCACAGCGCAGCCTTTAAAAACCCACGGCTCCTTGTGTGGTTAGGGGTGACTATTGGCTTTAAGGCAGCGCTAACACTGCCTGTGTGTGACTGTTATTTATATTTATATATATTTTGCAATGTCAATACGAACACTGCAGCAGTCCAGCCAAAGCCCATTGTGATTCTATTAGTAACACACAGGCTGTGTGTCCTGGAGCCAATCTGAAGATGACTGGAATTATTTCACTAAATGAAAACAGCATAACTTTGAAATAAAAGCCATTATAAGTTATACGTGACATTGAGATTACATTAGGGACCTGGGAGGAAGATTGCAAATGATTTTTTCTATTGTTGTGGTCTATTGTACACATTTCTATTGGTCCATTCATCATAACTTTTGAACACAGTATAAAGAATGCAAAAATGTAGAGACAATAGCTAATAGAGCTACAGTGGTGCTTGAAAGTTTGTAAACCCTTAAGAATTTTCTACATTTCTGCATAAATATGACCTAAAACATTCTTCAGATTTTCATCAGAAGTCATAAAAGTAGATGAAGAGAACCTAGTTAAAAAAATAGGCAAAAATATTATACTTTCTCATTTATTTATTGAGGAACATTATCCAATATTACACATTTTTGAGTGGCAAAAGTATGCAAACCTCTAGGATTAGCAGTTAGTTTGAAGGTGTAATTAGAGTCTTTATAAAAAAAAAAAAACAGGGATCTATCAGAGTCTGCTCTTTACAACATATATTTGAGGAAATATGTCATGACATGAACAAAGAAGATTTCTCAGGACCTCAAAAAAAAAGTTTACAGATTACAAAGTACAAATAAAGAAAATTCAAGACCATTGTTACCCTCCTCTGGAGTGATCAACCAACAAAGATTACTCCAAGAGCAAAAGTGTGTATGTATAATAGTCAGAGGTCAAATAGGACCCCAGGGTAACTTCTAAGCAACTGAAGGCCTCTCTTACATTGGCTAATGTTAATGTCAATTGAACCACAATTAAGGGAATTGCAGAGGTGCAAGAAAAAAAGCCTCTGGTCTCCAAAAAGAACATTGCTGCTCGTGCTGTCCATGGACTCAATCTCAAGAGACGGTGGGTCACGCAACAAGACAACGACCCAAATCACACAAGTTGTTCTACCAAAGAATGGTTTAAAAAGAATAAAGGTAACGTTTAGAAATGACTAGATCAAAGATCCTGACCTTAATCCAACCTGAAATGGGCAGAAACCCACCAGCATCCCACGTATCACCTATTTTGTTAAGTAGAGTATTTAATAGTGGAATAGTAAGTAGACTCGGCCCTATCATGCATCCTGCCCAAGGCACGTCACCTCACGATGCTTGCTGCTATCTTACACCCAGTCAACTGTCTATTTTTTTTACGCCTTGTGCACACATCGTTAAAATAGCGTTGGAGTTTAGGAGTATATTAACGCTGATCGGAGTGGTGGTCTGGAAGTGACGCGTGTTCAGGTAAATTTCTGGCTTGTGTGTTCAGGTAAATTTCTGGCGGCAAAAAACAAAAACAAAAACAAACGCTGCACTACTGACCAAGTTACGTATATATTTGAATCATCTACATTTAATGTAAGTTTAAAATTATTTTTTCTTTTATTTATTCATTATTTTATTATTTTGTTCCTTATTATTTCTCATTTATTATTCAATATTTTCAATCCCTTTTAAACTGTACAGTAAATGCTGTACTCCCAAGTGAAAATAAACGTTGATTGATTGATTAATATTTCGTGTTGCAAACCCAGCTTTTACATAAACAATAAACAGAATAAAACAGTTCCCTTAAATGAGCTGTTGGCGAACCTTCATACTTTTCTCTGCTGAAACGCTAAAAAGCACTGCGCTCTTAAGATAGAAACGCGCCAAAGTCAGAGCACACCTGCATCTTAAAGGGAATGACTACTGGCACACTTATTGGTTTATTTCACGTTACGCCCAAAACACACCCATGATTAATTAAGAGAATTAGTACACGCCTTTTGCGCATTTCAATCTGCGCAAGGCGTTTTTTTGTGCCCTCACGATACCAAAGACAAAGGACACGCCCCTAAATCCAGTGGCGCAATGCACTTTTGACCGGTGCGCCATAGATCGCTACAATAGGGCCCTCAATGTTTAAAAACACCAGCAGCACTGCTGTATCTGATCCATCACGCATCCCAGCACGCATTCTCAGTGCTGAGAATGACCCACACACACACACAGGATTATAGTCACTTAGACATCAGCATATGCAGTTGAGTCTTCACATCTTTCTCAGTGTTTCAGGTTCTGGCTCAGAATCGTGAAATATGAATCACTTAATAAAAGTAAAGTAAGAATAGTGTACAGCTCTGTCACACGCTCAGGCAGGAGGAAGCTTGATGGCGCTGTTATTACACCAGCGTCTCATGTGACACAGCAGAGATGTCACACATCAAAACGATACACATCAGTCACACATCAGTTATATTATGGATGTCCCACTGCTGCATAAAATCTTCATAAAGATGTCAGATCGGGTTAATACACAATCCTTTTCAACTCTATTATACATGATTTTCAAGGTTCTACCCCCCCACGCCCTACCAAATAACACAGGAAAGCAAGGGTGTAAATGAAAGAAGCAGTGCTGTGACACTTTCTGAGCACAGTTTAATCCTTGTTTATTTATAACTGTTCAGGCTGAGGTTATTGTTTATTTGATGTCAATCAGAAAAGTTATAACGAGCAATATCTGACAGCAATGATTGCCAAGATAGCTGACTGAAATTAATGACAGAAATTAAAAACAATATATTTAATTAATTTAGCTTTTAGTTTATCATATTTTTCGCACTGTACGGTGCACCAGATTATAAGGCGCATTATGAGACACTAGTAAGGAACAGGGGTCTTGTCATGTTTTCCTTTTAATTCAGCAGGTCTCACTGCTAGGTGGTGGTGGTGGGGGGTAACTAAGTTAAGTAAAGCAAAGCTAAGTAAACAAAAATATTATTCTTAAAAAAAAAACATTTTCTTCTAAAGTCAAACGAGTGCCGGATGTTAATCTACACAGATTTCTCTCCTAAAACCTGTTTGTTTGGGTGAGAAAACCGCTTCCATTTATTCACAGTAAGCTTAGATTTCCAGATTTCCACTAAGGCTGTGTGCAGCAGCATTAGCATTAGAGGCTAACTGCTAGCGCTGGCAGGATGTAAATGCCACCCAATAGTGCTGCACTGAGTAATCCCTGAGGAAAGGGTTTTGGTAATCCAAGCTGATATTAGCTAGTGGATCAACACGGTACCGTGCTTGAACACGGTAAAATTTGAACAGGCTACAGGCAGATAGTACTCACCTGAATGGCGAAAGAGCTAGTGGTTAGCAAATAATGCTAATGTTGCTCCAGCAGTGCCAGCCTAGGTTAGCAGGAGGCTACAGGCTGATAATACTCACTCCTGAACAGAGAAAGAGTTATCATGATTTGCGGCTAATGCTAATGCTGCTCCAGCAGTGCTATCTCGGTTTAGCGGCAGACTACAGGCAGATAACACATAGCACTGTTAGTCTAATGCTAATGCTGCTCCAGTCTCGGTACTGGAGAAACTTCTCTAAAAATCCTGTATAACGCTACATTTCAGCGGAGTGGTTTTACTGCTCTTTACAACCTGACCGATAAAATGTATTCATAAGGTGCATCAGATTATAAGGTGCACTGATTTTTTTTTTTAATTAAAGGATTTTAAGTGAACATTATAGTGCGAAAAATACAGTTTTTCGGATAGCTTGTCTTATTTAACAGCATCAGTCAATTTTTCACTGATGATATTAACATTTTATTAATTCACATCAGTATTCAGCTTTTCAAATACATTATCTTTCAGAATATTAATGCAATTTTGAGGCAGGTGTGTTAGTTGGTGGCATTCCAGGAGCCACATTAGAGATTTCTGGTTTGAAAATGAAGCATGTGTACATTTCCAGCATTTTCCCAAGATTTTATGAAGTAACAAACATCAGTAAAAATTTTAAGCCTTCTTACCCATAAACGACATATTGGTTGATTAGTTAGTTATATAGTTAAAACGTCTGTTCCTAACCTAACTATTGCATATGTAAAATTCAGCAATAAATAAAGTGAATGCATTACTACTAACCCCATGGATACTGTAAACTGTGAGAGAAAGCAGGGCTAGAGATCAATGTTACATAAATGCCAGGTGAACTAACTCAAAACACAGTGAGTTGAACACATTTCTATGTTGGGCTTGTCCATTAAAATATATATGCCTGTATTATGTCTATATAATGAAAAGTGTCTGTATATTTAAATGATGCGTCCCCAAGTTATAGTTTAGCTATAACTCTGTGTTAAACTAATCATATTGCTTTCCGCTGTGAGTTGATTCAATGTTTTAATATGATGCTGTATTACAGCCACCAAGATGTAATTAAAATAACAGTGTGAATTCTGTATTGGCCATTTTAACAGCAGCCCAGCTTTAACCCTTGTTTTTAGAACTGTGTTCTAAAAGATTGCTCTAGCTTGGTCAAGTTAAACATGCTGGTAAGTTGGTCGATTGGCATGAACAGTAAATCCACCAAACTCTGGAATAACCTTCCAGAAAATGATAGTCAGACAGAGTCTCAATCTTTAAGTCTAGACTGAAAATGTACATGTTTAATTTACCTTTTAGTAATTGACATTTCCCTTTGTTTGTTGATCACATATCTCTGCACACAGCACATACAGGAAGTCAATCACCGGAATATTGAACACACCTGCTCTCACGCATATAAATACACCCTCTTTCCAATCACTCCTTGCTGAGTATTGACGGACTTGTCAATGTTTGGTCTGATTCTCTGTCCTGCTACCACATTAAGCTTTAAAGCTGCTTTGCAACATCAGTTGTAAAGTGCTATATAAATAAATTTGATTTGATATGATCAAGCCTAATCAAAATCAAACAAAATTATACTCTTCTGCTCAAGAGCTGGCTATGCAGCTAGTTTACCAGCATAAGGTACTGTATGTTTTTCCTGGATGACTAAAAACTTTTCAACCACCTTGAACAAGACCATCTGAAATAAGCAAAAACTGTCATTTCTGTTAAGAGAAACTTGTCTGTACAAAAAGATAAGATAATTCTAGCCATGATTATTATCACATTGCCTTGCTATGAGCACATAGACCAGTGTTCAACTCATCAACGCATCCAAAACACCTCACAAAATAACACCTCACAACTGTTCCAAGCCCTACACTGAGGAAACACTTCATTATCAATTTACAATATACAGCTGTGGAAAAACAAAATAAGTATAAGTATTAAAAAGTATGGGTTTCTTCGATTTTACCAAATTGAAAACCTCTGAAATAAAATCAAGAGGAAGATGGATGATCACAAGCCATTAAACCAAGCTGAACTGCCAGAATTTGTGCACCAGGAGTGGCATGAAGTTATCCAAAAACAGCACATAAGACTGGTGGAGGAGAACATGCCAAGATGCATGACATTTCATAAAACCTTATCAGTATTAAGTTGTTTTCTTTGAATTATTTGAGGTCTAAAAGCTCTGCATCTTTTTTGCCATTTCAGCCATTTCTCATTTTCTGCAGTTTTTTTACTAAATTGTTTCCAGAGCTGTATATGCTGCTATCCCATGTACTCTGGGATGTCATTTAGAATAGTTGCCTTTATAAGGAACCCATGCACTTTTCTGTTATCAAATTGATTAATTCTAAAACACAAAGTGTTGATATATGAGGGTGTCTCAAGTGTAATTTACTGGTTACTTCACTGGTTACTAGAGATACTTCGAATCTTTAATAGGCAGAACTAATGCGAGGTAACCAGCCTGAGGAGGATGTGTGTCTTATAAAGGACATGGTATTATAATGGCATGTTCTCTGCATGCCTCATTTCACCTCAGTACTGATTGCTCTTTAGGAAGAGGCCCGTAAGAGCTTGTCTAGTTGTCTTGATATAATTTGCACTCAATTATGCGGCGGCAGCTTTGGGCCACGAATGGAAAGCGGCTTTCATCTGGCAATCTAAATTGTGCTGTGGCTAATCCTTTTTTGTCTTTGCGCATTCGCAGCGCGCTGGCTAATTGATGAAAGCTCGCAAATTTAGCAGGCAAATTGTTTTCCCCGGTCGACGGGCGGCGGGGCATGTGCACAATTACACCGCGGGCGTTTTTAAAGCCGAAAGGAGACGAGCCCTCCAGCTCCTCTTGATAAATCAAGTACATAATGCTCATTGTGTGTTTCTGTGTTTTGTGATTTCATTTGCTCAACACTTTCAACCCCAGCTGCTCGAGTCCAAATCGGCTTTCTTGGCTGCCATCGAAGTAGCACATCCTACAGAATGGCACAGAGAACAGTGAGGAATGATTGACTCCCAAAGCTCATTAGAAACACAGAATCTTACACAAAAACAGGGTACTGGAGCAGTAATGCACTTACTGAAGCTCTCCATAGAAGAGAAAAAAAAGACAGAAAAAACAATGGGCGATGAGCAGCAAGAGCCAACGCTTTGTCATATTTAGAGCTGGAGGATAAGCAAAGCAAAAAACAGCTTTTGTTAAAAAGTGCACTTCTAAATTAATAACCAAAATAGAGTCGTAATTCAGTGGAGGGGTTTCCAGTGGGGCACACAAGATAACTTGACCTTGTTACTTTAAATAACATATAAAAATGAGAAGCAGTCTCAGAAGTTATCGCAACAGTTTAGTCTTTAGTGTAGGAATGTTTTTCAGTGGATGCTACAACTGAGTTTAATGGGCTTTTCTTGCAGATATTTGCTGTTTTCTGGTTTTAATTTGACTGATTTTTAGTCATTAAAAACTAAATAATACAAAATTACATAAAGTTTTTAACTTTTAGTGGAAGTCAAATGTAAAACAATTTAATTGTAATTCATCTTGGAGCATTTCTATTGGTCCTTTCATTATAAAATTTGGGCTTAAATTATTTAAAAAAGTAAAAAGCAAAAATTAAGGCTTTTTATGCAAATTTGTGACACTATGATATTGTGCTACTACCCTCTAATTCCTCTAATTTATAAATTAGGTTTACCTGTAGGCATCACCAGCATAATCTGATGTGCTCAAACAAAAGTTAGCACAACCCCAGTTCTTTCTTTTATTCTTTTTTTCGTTCTCTCTTTCTTTCTTTCTTGCTTTCTTTCTTTCTAATGAGTGACCAAAGTCTGCTATAACTTTCTGCAGCGGTGCTTTCTTCATTAGGGTGATCAGACGACGCCCTAACCAGAGATGCCAGGTTTGCAATTTTCCCGCCAAATTGGGCTTGTCTGAAAATCCAGTTGCGGGTAAAAATTCAGGAGTGGTGTGTGCATTTTTTGGGATACTTTTAAAAATTACCACAGCTGCCAAAAAACAAAAAAAGTGGGTGCCTTGGATGCTACGTCAACACGGCGGGCAAACGTGAATAAATGTTAAATAGTACATGAGAGAGTTCAGGAGGGGCAAGCACAGAAATTAGTAATTATGTTACTATTTAATGTTATGGATGTTTTTGTTGAACCTGGCAACCCTGATCCCAGCACAGGGTGAGATGGAGGAAAATGTTTCTAGCATGTTTAACCCGTGTTACACTAGCTGTGACTGTTCTAGTCAGCCAGTCCTGCCTCTGTATATCTTACACTTATCATTTTCGAGTTGCGTTCCCCACAGTTCCTGGTGATTGAAAACGCTCATTGACTTTCATGTAATCTCAATGGGTTCCAAGTGGTCGCACATTCGTGTCACATGCAAAATGGACAGGGATTCCAGAGCTGTATATAGCGGACCGGTTACACTGGTTACAGTTAGCATTGCTAATCTGACTACCAGCCTGACCCCCATCTCTACAGCGATATAAACAAACCATGATTCATGGTTCTTTCTGACTAAGACCGCTTCTTTTGTTTGGACAAAATTTGGATCCTTTCCTCTGGGCCATGGTTTGCAGCGCCCCCCTTCACACCTGCTAAAGTCTGAAATTCCAAACCAAACATTGTAGGTGTAAAAGAACCCTAAATTAAGAAGACATGACCATACATAATAAACCAATTAGGTAAAGGGTAGAGTCCACATTGGTCAGTCACATTTCTGTGGCATCTGGTGCCACTCCACCACAACCCTTCTATTCTATGCACATACATGTCAAGCAAATTGCATTTGTTTCATAAATCAATGCTACACTTTATAAAAGGCAGTTTTATTAAAAATGCAATATATATCTGGATGCAGTGGCTTATATCTGCACAGCTATTTATCAGAAGCTCACTCCTGGCACCGTAGGTCTTGTAGTCGTTTGAAAGCATTTGAAAGCAGACTTACTCAGGCTTTAAAGGTTTGACGGACGTGCCTGGCTGCTTATGATTATTCCCGCTCTCATTCTCGTCTCTTGGTTCGCTTGCAATTCCACGTTGGGTTATTACGGACTCTCCATTAGAGGGGAATACAAAGTAGTTTCAATCACTGTACGCCGGTCAGGACAGACATCTGTAATATCAGTGATGGTTTCATGCTGCCGGGGACGTTAATGCTAGGCAAGGCTTCGGGCGGTCAAATCAACAGTACAGGCAAATGGCGCTCTGCAGACTTGAGTGACTAAAAGCGTCCAATACCCTGTGATTCACTGCTGGAGTAAAAGAGAAATAGAGAGAGATGCATTTTGACCTCTCTATTTCTCTTTCTTTCTTTCTTTTTTATTTCTTTATTCCTCACAGTAAACATATGGGGAATCTGGGTGGCAATTTTGGAGCGAAAGCCAAAAATGGATTATGAGATTACATGCAAAAAAACAAAAAAACTTAATAATATTATTATTAATAGTAATAGTCTTATCAATGCATAAAATAACAAAAAAAGCTATATGTGTGAAACTGCACCATGCAATACATGTGACTATGAAGCGTTCCCCCAAGGCCAAGAGGGACCCATTTGAAAATCAATAAAGAGCAGTCTCATCCCTGTGCTCCTGCTGACCCCCCTCCCCCCCTCCCCCAAGTGATCACCTCCTCCACTTCCTCCAATCCTCCAAGTTTACTTCTATTGACCACAAGGTGACACCATACCCTCAGAAATCTCCCCCGAGATTAATTTGGAGAGCTCTCAAAGCTCGAAAAACACTGGCTACTTTTTCTGCTCGGTGCCTGTGCTCCTGCATTAGGATGCTGACTGCAACACACAGCACAGCAGCCTGGGGTTCGTCCGAGACCCCTCTTGCAATTTTCCTTTACAGGACAATTAAGAGAGAAAAAGATGAAAGAGTGAGAGAGAGAGAGAGAGAGAGAGAGAGAGAGAGAGAGAGAGAGTGAGTGTGTGTGTGTGTTTGTGTGCACTGCAGGTTCTGGAGATGCATCAGTGTCCATACATCACGTTCACCTCTGCTTTCCTCTTTTTCTTCCAGCTATGAAAATCTCAGTTTGTGTCCTTGTATCAGCTAACAGGAATGGAAGCTGCATTTGGGAAAATATTTGTATGTAATGTTGCATGTTTGTGATATCAATTGTTTTGCACTGTATATTTACTTTAAATTTGTATTTAGCCTTCTTTTTTATTTAATTTCAGTAAAATACTTATAGAAAAATAGATGGAAAAAGAAAACGCTTTAGAGTGAACAGTATTGATGTCAAACTCTAAATTTGGAAAGATTCTAACTGAATCGATTCATTTAAATCACAGTGTTTCAATACATTGCTTCGAAGTCTGTATAAAAAAACGGAAAAATCCAAGTGCAAGCAGCTGACCTGAGATCTGAATGTTTTATTGCCAAATGTTTCTAAACAAGGTATGAAAAATGTGACCTCTGGTCTCAGAACTGTGCTTGATACTCATAGAAAAATAGATGGAGAAAGAAAATGCTACAGAATGAACAGTAGAGATGTCAAACTCAAAATTTACGGAAAAATACATGTGATATACGTGCCTAAAAAAAAGTGTGAGCAGCTGACCTGAGATCTGAATGTTTTATCGGCAAACATTTCTAAACAATGCATGAAAAATCTGACCTCTGATCTCAGAACTGTGCTTGATCTCAGAACTGCGCTTCTTTTTTATTTCATTTCAGTAAAATACAGATAGAAAAATAGATAGAGAAAGAAAATGCTATAGAGTGAACAGTAGAGATGTCAAACTCTAAATCTGGAAAATTTCTAACTGAATTGGTTCATTTAAATCAATGTTTCGATACATTACAAGTCCAATGAAAAATGGAAAAATCCATGTGACGTGCACCTCAAAAAAGTGTGAGCAGCTGACCTGAGATTTGAATGTTTTAGCACCAAATGTTTTTATACAAGATATAATTGCTTTACAGTGAACAGTAGAGATGTCAAACTCGAAATTCGAAAAGATTCTAACTGAATCGATTCATTTAAATCAGTGTGCTTTGATACATTGCTTCGAATTCTGCATTAAAAAAAACGGAAAAATCCATGTGACGTTTGCGCCACAAGCAGCTGCCCTGAGATCTGAATGTTTTAGCACCAAATGTTTCTATACAAGATATAAATTGTTTTATCTCTGATCTCAGAACTGTACTTATTAGAAAATAGATGGAGAAAGAAAATGCTTTAGAGTGAACAGAGATGTCACAAAACTTTAAATTTGAAAAGATTCTAACTGAATCGATTCATTTAAACCACAGTGTTTCAATACACTGCTTTGAAGTTTATATAAAAAAACCCAGAAAAATCCATGTGATGTATTTGGTTTTAGAGTGTCTAAGCAGGTCTGGGTGGTTACAGATGTAATGTTCCATGACATAATAATGGTTTGCATCACAACGTTATTAGAATGTCATATAACATTTCCAGCTAGACGAATACTAACGTTATGGAAACATTAAAAGTTGCCAAAACAGAAAAAGAAAACTTTGACACGTGACGTTGGAGTGATGTTACCAAAACTTATAAAAACGTTAAATAAAAATGTTTTAAAAACTTGACAGATTTAATGTTCTAAGCATGTTAACTATAACATTCAGAAAACATTCTACTAATTAAAACTTAAGCCGGTAAAGTAATAGCATAGGATTTCACAGTAAAATGAATTGGATATCCACCAAAATTCCATAGTGCAATGGCAGCATGGCAATAACTGATTTTTACTTTATTATAAACATTTTGGCTGTAAGGATTTCTGAATTAAAACTTAATTTGCTGAGTATAAAAACCTCAGGAAGTGTTTCGTATTGCACAGATGCTCACAATGGGGGGGATGACCATTTAAATGGCTTGGGGGAAATATATAACGATCATTATTCCTTATTACGTACACTGTCCCTTTAAAAGCCTCTTTTGCTAAGTGTGCAGGCATGTGTGTAGCTACACTGAGAGCGTAGAGAACAAGAGAGTGTGTGTGCTTTACAACTAAGGGCATTTTTACACCTGTAGTTGGTTTCTATGGTCCGGATCAGTTGATGGGTTGTTCATTTGGAGCGTTTCTCCCTCTGTTTGGTTTGGTTTCACACAGGCACAAACCTAAAAGCACCACAATGTGCACCAATAAACCAAGCAAGCACATTGTTTCCTCTGATTGGTCAGATGTCCACGTGGCTTTGAGCAGTGAACGCTGCACATACTGCGCTCAGTGTGCAAACAGTATGGAGCAGGGTCAGAGCTGGAAGTCTGAACCAAGACTGGCTCCAGAGTGTTACAACTGGACACCAAACAGCAGGAAATGTCTTCTCTGTTATTGTGTTGTCCATGTTGGAGGTTTTCAGTCATTTAGCGGGGTAGATTACGATGAAAATTAGGGTCAAACTTAAAAACTTAATTAGTGCTACTGATTACAAATAATCGCTTGCATTAACGCTTTTAAATTGACAGCCCTCGTTCTAACACAGCTACTTTAATCCCCTTTTTTCCTTTCTGTTTTATCTATATCTATCTCTTTTGCATGTATCGAGATGCCCTGTTCCTGATGTTGCTCAGCCTGGCTCTCCACTGCCCGCTGTGATCCATTTTTGGACCTGTTTGGACCTCTGTAAAGCTGCTTTGTGACAATATATGTTGTAAAAAGCACTATATGAATAAAACTAAATTAAATTGAATTACTATAAAATGTTGTTTTAGTCTAGTTAGACTAAACAGAACAGACTGGCAGAGAAAAAAAAAAAAAACTTAAACAGGCACAAAAAAGCTGTCTTCATAGTGAGGGACTAAACAGCCCCAAAAAGAAATAATAAATAAATGAAATATTGTTTCCAAAACAGATCAGAGTGAAACTTTTAGACTGACATTCACATACAGAAATGGGCTTATTTGTTTTCTTTTCTTATCTGTTTAGAGCATTTTACATTCTGATGCTACTAACAGGAAATGAAGACACGGCAGATATCAGAGCATTCGCATAGCTTGAAGTCCATTTCAAAATAACAACAACAAAAAAACAATAAATAGTATTAAGAATTTAATAAAGGTACCTTTCTTTGATCCAATTGAGGTATACACTGTCCACAAGTATTAGACAGTCACAGAAAAATGTCCAATAAAAAAAAACAAGTATCCCCAAAACAACTTTACAGGAGAGAGAGTAAAAACTTCTAAACTTCGATAAAAATCAATGCAAAAAAAGTTTATTTCAGGTAATTTTGAAGAGTTTCTATTGGTCTGTTCATCAAGAAGTTTTGGCATAGTATAAGACATTTTTCCTGTTCAAATTATGTAGTAAACTAAAAATCGACAAAAATGGAGACCAAAGTTTTTAACAAAAAAAAAAAAAAATGACGATATGTAGTCAAGTATATACCATCAGCTTTAACACTAACACCACCTCCATGTTTCTATATTATTATCTTATCAGCTCCACTTACCATATAGGAGCACTTATTAGGAACGGTGTGTTGTGCAGGTATAAGTGGTGAATGAAACACAGCAGTGCTGCTGGAGTTTTTAAACACCTGAGGGTCACTGCTAGTCTAAGAATAAAAATATTAATATTAATATTAAGGTTCTGGAGATGCTCCAGGGTCCATACATTACATTCACCCCTGCTCTCGTCTTTTTCTTCCAGATAACAAACAACACAAATCTCAGTATTCATAGAAGTAGCAGCTAATAGGAATATTTACTGAAAACTTAGTTAATTAGTTAATTAGACTAAAAACGTCATGCCTAAATAGTTAAATGTTTATATGCTGACATAAGTTAATTTCTACTTTAAATTTATGGCCAGGTGAATGAAATAAATTTGTATTAACCTTTTTTATGACTAAATTTAATTAAAACATTTTAATTTAAAATGAGGTGTTACCAGAGCATTAAAAAAAAAGTTAACCCTGTATGGCATGATCTTACCCTCAGGCAACAAACCATCTTTACACAATTACCATGATTACACCATTTCATACCATACCATTCACTTAATTTTTAATATACTCTTTCTTGGAATTTCTATGTCCAATACAATAGTTCAATACAAATAGGTCATAAATACACTATGCGCAAAAATATGTAAAGAATATTTGATTATATTTGTTTATATTCTTACATTCTTGTTGTAAACTTTAAAACCATTTTTTTATTTGTTTGCTTTGGGCAACATTATGTAGATCACTTATGTTAGGGCCTTCATGATAAAGCAGTGGTGATTTAAATAAATCAGCTTGATATCAAAAAAAAAAAAAAAAGACAAAATCAACCAAAAATAGTGGTGATTTTTCTTCCACAAAATATAATTCATGCCACAGAGAGGTAAATAAAATGTTTTAAGAACATTCAGTTAACTGGGTGGACTAAGCTGGTAGAATAATATTACAGGATATTACACTGGGCAGTGTCTTGTGGTCAGTGTCCTGTGGGCAGTGTCCTGTGGGCAGTCTACTGTAGTCAATGTCCTGTGGTCAGTGTCATAGAGTGGAGGAAAGTGAGTGAACACAGTGTTTAAAACCTCCAGCAGCACTGCTGTCTCTGATACACCACTCGTACTAGCACAACACACACTGCTGACAAACACACACCACATAGCTGCTCCATGGTGGTCTTGTGGGGTCCTGACCATTGAAGAACAGGGTGAAAGAAGGATAAAAAGGTATGCAGCTACAGGACAACAGGCTGTAATTATATGACTACAAAGTGCTCAATAGAGAAAAAGGACGTGGTGGTGGCAATATAGCCTTACACAAAGAATCAATTCTCACACCTTTATGTTTAACTACATACAGTGTGTTAAAAGCTATTGATATGTGAGTTAATAGAGTTCAGTCAGAGAATCTGTTTGACTTCGCTGTGCCCTCTAGTCAATGTATTGATCAGATCAGTTCCACCAGCAGTTCATCTGATTTAATGAAAGATTGATTAGACACACTCGGTATTCGATAGGAACTGTAAATATAGTACATTCATTAGGAAAATTAATGTGAATGTATTTGTATATAAAAAATAAAAGTGTATTTAAAGCCATACCCGGACAGGATTAGTTTCTCAGGGGGTCCTGGGGTATTTTTTTCTTTTATAGGGGGGTCCTCTGTGATTTTATTCCCATCAGGAACGACCATGTATGTGTTTTTCTTGGACGTCTTGTGAGAAAATTACAGGCTGAATTATCAACTGTTTTTCGCTGAACTCTGTGGTCCTCCGGTAATCTGGATGCACATCTCTAAGTTTCGTCACCTAACGCTTAATAAAAAAAAAAGCTATTTGTCCACAGCCAAACACCGTAATTACACTCTCGGCGCACGTTTCCACAAAAAACACAACAGCGAGTGGAAATAGAGGAGCTACTGAACGCAATGTCATGTGACAGAGAAAGCCTAAAAACCCACTGGTCCTCCTGTTTTCTCAATTGCAGTCCGGATGCGGAGTTTTATCACTGAGTCGAAGTGTAAAATATATTTCACAGACGTCCCCCTGAGAAACT